>NC_050573.1:204318583-204471083 GCF_011100635.1 Trichosurus vulpecula | reverse complement strand
AAAGGAACAATAGGAGTTTTTCTGTATTTTCTATAGTAATCCCCAGACTTGCTTTCTTCATGTCATGAAAGTTTTTGAAACATAAACAGCATTTAATTGCCATTGGTAGTGAGTAATGTGGATTTTATTGTTTTGTGAGCTCTTCAGTATGTTCAAGAAAACCATTTAATTCACATTATTAAGTAGAAAGTTATTAAAGAAGACCTTGATTGAATCAAGTAAAAAATTTTCCATGTCCTTAAGTTGTTAGTAAATTCAATATATTTTATTTAAGGAGAATCATATATACTGTATATTAACTTTTCTGAGCAATCTTTACTCAGCAGAGAAAGGCCAGATGTATGGGAATTGTAAAAAATCAGGATATGCATAAAAACTGTTCAAGTGCATAAAGCAGCCCCATCTGGAAGACATCTAACAGAAATGAAGTTGTACAAAACCATTCCATTGATAATAAAGCTAATTTTTATGGGTCTGACAAGTATGTAATTATGTTCAGTGGTGCTTTTCAGATTTTATCACAGTCAATAAACCGCAGTGGTAATTTCATTCCCATTTGACATATTTACATGGAAACATTTGATTGGAGGAATTAGTAACCCTGAAAGCCTTGATAGATATGTTTTAATGATCTGTGACCTCCGCAGTCCCTCATCTGTTTATTGTTGCAACAGGCGAGAAGTCATTCCTGTGTGACCTTTGTGGCTTTGCCGGTGGGACGCGGCATGCCCTCACCAAGCATCGGAGGCAGCACACAGGTCAGTAGATCTGTCTTTGCCCTTTGGTATTTTCTCTGCAGCAAGAGCTTATCATCTAGTGTGGAAACTAAAGCAAGTGAAATAAAATATTCCAACACAAATAATACATGGGCTCATCATTTGCTTTGCCTTTTTTCATTTTTGCAAAATCCGTGTGCTTAGGCTCTAGAGCAAATGCTATTTGAATAAGGTAAGACTTTAAATAATCTGGTTTTTGTATATATAAAAATAGGTAAATCATACATCTCAGGGATCAGGTGTCTTTGGTAAATTAATATTAAATAGAACAACTCTCCCCCTCCCTTTTCCCTTCTCTCTCTCTCTCTCTCTCTCTCTCTCTCTCTCTCTGTCCCATTTCTCTTTCTCCCTTCTCTCCACCCCCACCCCCCGGCCTAGATCAATGAGCCTACTCTTTGCTTGGCAAGAATCTCCCGAAAGGATCCTGAGTGAATATTAGAGGCTGCATATATATGGTTTCAGACTGAGGGGAGGGATGTGGTTTATTGTAAGTGTTGTATCAATTATCCTTTCAAACTGGAAATTTCAGATGGATTTTATTGAAGATATGTAACTTTACATGAGACTCAGAGTATAGTTGTATGGAGTGTTTCTCTTTGCAACTGGTATGCATTCCTATTTGCAGAACTTAATTAATGACTTGGAAAGAAATAGGCTTCTTAGGAGTGAAAACTAAATAGTTACATGGCTTGCTTTAATTTTTCTAAGTAGCTCTTTTGAATTAAAATTTCTTTTTTTAGTAAAGCTTTGTGAAATGTGTATGTAAAGATCACTTTTCATTATTTGAATCTTCTTTGGTTAATGTGATAAGAAGAAAAAGGCTTGTCAAAGAGAGTCCCTAAAATAAGCTTCCATTTACATACAAAATGAACTTCAGTAAATGTCGGTGAAAGTGCTCTGTTTGGCTGTTTGTTTCTTGATCTGTGTAGTTTTAACAGTGATTCAAGGAGCAAAATATCTTGCCCTCAGTAACACCTGTGCTAGTTAATGCAGTCCATAGCTTTCATCACTCAGGTCCATTTGATTCAAATTACTGTATGAAATAAAGGTTAATATTGAATCAGAATGGACATTGCTTAGTTTATTAGGACCAAGAAAATGAACCTTAAGGATAGCCAAACAGGCTCCAACATATTATATTCATGTATTCTTTTCCAGATTTAATATTTATAGTGTCAAATTGTATTCTGGTATGCAGTAGACAAAGTCTCCAGTCACACCTTTGACTGATCTAACTTCTGCTCTATGTTTTAATACTAAAGTTTGTCAGTTTATTGCCACTTGAGTTATGACTATTTAAATGTTAGCAGTAGCTAACCTCATCCCAACCTGGTCTGGCCCTGGAGAGCCACATAATACTCTTACATGATACCTCTGTCAGCGTGGCAGGGCTCTCATGATCTGGCATGTGCTCCACTCTTGCCACCCCAGTGGAGACACTAATGCTGTGATCAGAGGCATTTACAGGTGATAGATCATGAAGCTTGCATCTAGCAGGCATAACTTTATATTTTATGTCAGGACCAGAGGCTCCTTATTACTTTGCTATTAACTTTATGCTATATAGGACAATGTCTCAGAGACAGAGGTATCTGTCTTTTTGGCATTTATCTGCCTCTGTGGCACAAACAATCAGAGATGATTCTTTAACACAAAAATCAGCTCTTAAGTCTATTTGCTTCAAAGAAAACATCCCAGTACAACTCAGCATAGGCTTGGGGCTGTTATGCTGGATTTACAATATTTTCATCCCACAAACAATGTTTTTTTCTGGCCCAGGCTTCATATAGTATACTTGGAATCTATATTTCTCTGGTGTATCCCTGTGTGACATGGTTTACCCTGTACATAGAGTACCCAAGCAAATTACAATCAGGTTCAAAAGGGATAGGTATCAAAAGTGCTCTAAATGGCTTAAATAATTCCCTGCTGCAATACAAACTGTCTAGGGGGCTGACACAAAACATCTTCCATTCTAAGATTTACTTTTATCACCTGTCAGAGACCCTTGATTCAAGGGCAAGGGAGCAAATCCTCATGTGTAGTTGAAGAGTCCTGCCCAGCTCAATAACCCCCAGTCTGGAGGAATGAGGCATATTGGTATCTAGGAAGAGTGTATAGTCAGTCTTGACAAATAGTTGGTGCAGAAAAACCCCTTGCTCTGTGTCTGTAGCCATGCTGTAGTTGGGCTTCCATCTTCTTCCTCTTGCCTTGCTCTCAGTGGTTCATAGATTCCAAGGCATTTTGGATAGTTATTTTAGCAGAGATTACTAACCTTTAAAGAAGATTTTTCAAATGAAGCAGTCCAATAAATGGATTTATGTGTGGTATAAAATTATGATGGGAAGAAATATGACATTTACTATATAACCCATGTGTGTAGATCCTTAGGAAGGAACCTGACATATGTAATACCAGAGGTATCAGTCTCAAAGATTGATGTGAAGTTCAAATGAGGTGATGTCTGTTTAAACCTTGAAATAATAAGTAAATATCAGCCATTAACATTCTCACTCTTATCATCATCAGACCTGCTATGTATTCCTCAAATTTTGGTCTTGCTGACTGTGAGGCAAGCTCTCTGACCTCTGTACTATACTGTACTATCCTGTACTGTACGCTGGAACTTTAGGAACATAATAATTATTATTATGCTAAATTTAAAATTAAGATTGAGTGAAAGAGTGTAATATTTGTTCTAATTGCATTGGAAAGTCCCACACCATGTACGGTGAAACTCAGAATAAGCTGCAGATATCTTATGTGATGTCTTGTGTGTCATCATGGATAGAAAACTGGCCTCAAAGTCAGTAAAACCTGTGTTCAGATCTTTCCTCTGACATATATTGGCTCTGTTAACCTGGGCAAATTCAGTACCTTAAGTAACTGTCTTAATACTGTAAGTTTTGGGAGAGATTACTGCTCTCTGTTGGTAGCAGAGTTCTCTACATCAATGAAATGATAGAAATTAATTTTTTAAAATTATCTTATACCCATTGAAAGGTTCATTGCTTGAAACGTGGAAATAGTTTTATTACAGGATGGGCTTAACTATCAAATGGTACACCAGATTTTGTTAATATGTCTTTGAATCATCTGCTTTGGATTCAAGATATGTAAAAAGAATGAAATATTAGATGATATAGCTTTGAAAACAGAAAAAATATCAAATTTTTGACTGCTATTAGTACGTCCTACATTTATGGCATCCACAAATCCAAGTTGGTCTTATATCTTATCCCCTGTTTTTTTCATAATTGGTCCTTTTATCCTTTTACATTGCTATCTGGCATATTTAATCATAGCAAAGTCAGGCCATAAAATTTTAAATGAGATAAAAGATAGAGAGAGTTATTTCCATGTGTCGAAAGGAACAAATGAAAATGTCTCTATTTCCTTATGAATCTCTAGTATTGTTAGATGATATATTTTTGGTCATGAATGAGGATTATAGTAAACTGAGTCTGTTTCATTGTATCATGTGGACATCTGTGATTTGTCTTTTTATATAAAAGTATATAGTTCCAAATTCTTAATAATATATAATTTCATGAGCCTTTAATCTTAAGGCTCAGTCTATATTTTGGTCAAGGTTTAGGTGAAATACCTTTTATTTATAATCTTATAGGCTGGCATATAGTAAGAGCTTAATAAATGCATACATGCATACATTCACTCATTCATGTCAAATCTGAACACTAAAAAATTAAAATTATATCTATAATACAAATACCATTATTCTTAGTGTTTTTATAATTTAAATAAATTGTCCTTAATAAAGATGTCATAAAAAGAAAGAAATTCAAATGAAATAAACCACATCGAACTGTTTTTGAAGGACCTGTGTTAAGCCTCTTAACTAAAATTATTTAGTGTTAAGAATGAAAATCTGAGTGGACCTTTAATTTACACCATTTTCTTAAACAGTATAGTACATAAAATTATACATTTTTCTCAGATCCCTTCCCAAACCATGAATAATGGATGGCTTAAGAAAGGATTTCTCAGCCCAGATACTGTACACCTAAGCAATTAGAATAAACAAGTTAGCAATGAATTATGGTGCTATAATTCCATCAAGCATGAAGCTTCTGTGGTTTATGAAGTTGCCAGAACATTTTATTGGAATTATAATCCCATAATTCAAAATGTTTCTGTTTTTTTTAATTTAATATAATTTAAGGACCAGACCCATAATATAAATATACTAAAATTTTAAAGATGTCTTCTATTTACCTAGATTACTGCTTGTTTGACCAGATCTGTTCATTTCAATCTTTGCACATCTCTGCACATATATAGGTCAATTTAATAAAAAAAATTAATAATATATGTGTTTTTATTCAGATGAATGCTTTCCTTTGTGTTTCTATTTCTCATATAAGCTGTACTTTGATTCAAATAGGCAGTTAAATTACTCTGTATTTCATTTGGGGAACAACTCAGTTTCTTTCAGAAACCAAAAAAAATGTTTGCGAATATATTTTTGTGTCTATTTGTATACATGTTAAGCGTATGTAGAATATTGAATATGTGAACAAATTGATAGTACTTTTTTCTATGAAGTTATGAAGGGCTTTCTTTTTGTCTAGAAAAAGTGCTATCACCATAGAAGTAAGTTTTTTCAAGATAATCCAGTAAGTTTTTTGTCTATACTAATACTTGAGTTGATTTTTGATATCTGATTTATAGTATAAGCTAAGAGTTTATCAGAATTTGGCATCTTAAATTCTGCTGGCCTGGAGTCAGGAAGACTCATTTTTCTGAGTTCAAATCTGACCTCAGACACTTATTAGCTGTGTGACCCTGGGTGAATCACTTAGCCTGGTTTGCCTCAGTTTCTTCATCTGTAAAATGAGCTGGAGAAGGAAATGGCAAACCATTCCAGTATCTTTACCAAGAAAAGTCCAAATGGGGTCACAAAGAATTGGGCATAATTGAAAATGACCAAAAAGTCCCAGATAGTTCGTAACCAAAGCAGAGGAAAGTATATTTGTCTGGTTATTTGCAAATATAATTAAAAGCGATCCAGGATGAAAAGGAAACCAAATGTTTACAGACTAAGCTAGATATATAGAGAATACCTATATTATAGGAAGACATAGAGATATAGATAGTGATAAAAACATCCAGAAATTTACACAAGACAAAGTCCAAGAAAAGAGTCAGCAATAAAACCTGTGACCTTGAATGTAGATGCATAGATTCATATATTGTACATAACAGGCAAATCGAAGATCCCAGTGCGAGAATGTAAATTCGACTTCATAGGTATGGTTAAGATTTGGTGGGATAAATTCCATGACTGGAATATAACTCTGGAAGGCTATTCCTTAATAAAAAGGAACAGAAAAGGTAAAAGGACATAGTGTAAAATAACATTGTATATTAATAAGCTATTCAATTTTGAAGACCAGGAACAATGGTAGGAATTATGCCTTTAGGTGATGATCAATGTACAAGCAACAAGCAATTATTAAGCATTTATTATGTGCCAGGCACTGTGCTAATGGAGGTAGCAATAGAAGAGATATTATTATTTGCATGTACTATAAAACACTGTAAAACAAAGAAGATAGAGATAAAGTTGTTCAAGCTGACATGGGAAGTATATGTTGGGATGGGGTTTTTTAGTTATCCTGACATCTTAAGCTCTAACTTCCAACTCACCACTAATTTGCTGTTATCTCAGGGAATTCATCTAGTCTTAGATTTGATTTTCTTATCTGTTGACAAGTTCTCCCAAATTCAAATGGACTATCTTGGAAGGAAGTGGGATATCCCCCACCTACCCAGACAGAGACTGGATGATTACTTGTTGACAGTAGTGTAGAATCCATTATTTAATAAATAAATTTCATTAGATGGCCTTTGAGGTTCCATACAACTTTGTGCTTCTGAGTAATGGGAAACATTGGTTGGAGCTAAATTGTTAAAGGCTGAAATGCCAGGCTAAGGATTTTGCATTTTGTCCTTGAGGCAGTAGGGAATCACTAAAACATTTTGCACTGATGTTATCAAACCCATGTACCCAGAAGAGTATTTTTGGGAGCTGTAAGAAGTATTGATTAGAGAGGGAGCTAACAGGGAGACCAATTAGTCCATATTGCTATTATTTAATACTTAGTATTATTATATAGGTTGGGGGTGATGACAATTTGGATTAGAGTGACAAATTGGCAAATAATTGCTTATGGAGTTAAGGAAGAAGAATTGACTTCTCATAGAAGAAAGCTTTCTTTTGGTGATGACTTTAGTACAGTTTTGAAACTGTTGTACAGGCTGAACCTAGATTGTGAAAGATCAGAAAACATTACTACTTACTGGTATTTGAAAAAAAAGAAGTAAAAGGAAGAGAAAAAAGATGGTAGGTAGAGAAAGCAATAAGGTTGAGTTGGGGGTGTGTGTGTGTGTGTGTGTGTGTGTGTGTGTGTGTGTGTGTGTATGCATATGAGATTAATGTTTTAAAAAAACTGAATTTATAAAGTGATTGAAGCAACTTAAATCACCCTTTGTAGTTTATCCTAGTGTTGACTAGCCTTAATCGTTTTTAAAGCTTTTCTTAAAAAAACTAATTAAACTCTGATAGTACAAATTCTGCCCTTTCTTTGCAGAAGAAATACAGTGTTTCAGTATCTTCATAATAATTCACCTTCTTGTAATTGCCACCTATTGGTTCTTGCTTAGTTCTTTGGGGTCAAGCAAAACAAGAGTAATAATCTAGCTTCCACATGATAACCTTTAAAATATGTGAAAACAGCAGTCATGTCTCTTTATTCCCCACCCCCACAATCTGAACAATTCTGCATCTTCAGTAATGGTATTTTGTAGATTTCTCTTACTGTCTTGATCTTCTTTCTTTGAGAATATTCTGGATTTTCAACATCTCAAAATGTGACATCTAGAGTTAAGCTGCTGTGGATTATGTCTAACATCTATTATAGTAACATGATTACCTCCCTTGTATTTGCTTTTGCTTCTATACCTTTCTTCATGTAGCATATTATTCATTAGTTTTTAAAATCTGCCTTCTCACACTATTGTCCCATGTTGAACTTACAGTCTGCTAAAATACTCAGGTTTCCCCCACACCCCGATCAGCTTTCTGGTTATGTTACAACTATTCTTTAGCTGTGAAAATTTATTTTTTAAATTTAAGTATAGGATTTGATATTAATCCACTTTAAGTTTCAACTTATTGAATTCAACCCATTCTTCCTATTAGTCAACATTATTTTTATCCCAATTCTTTTATTACAAATATTAATCATCACTCCACATTTATTCCATGTGAAGATTTGACATTCATGAATTTACACCTTCATCTAAATCATTAGTGAAAATATTGAATAGAACAAGGTCAAGGACAGATCCTTTTAAACTTCCCTAAAAGTCTAAACATAGATCTTGTAATCATTACTCAAATTTGGCCATTTACCTGTTCGAAATCTACCTGTATTTAATTTTTCACCTACATAGAACTTATTATTCAAACCTTTCCTAAGTCTAAAACTCTACTGACCTTTACTTATGTGTGCTATTTTCTATTCCTTTAATCATTTTGGTTCTTTCCCCTTTTAAGGCATTTGAAATCTTGACTAGTTCTATTATAATCACCCCCATTTTATACCACCTGACTTGTTATGCTTTTTCTTCCTTTCTTAAAGTTAAATACTAATGCATATTCTGAAAATAATTGTTTTTAAAGTTAATTGAATGCCTTGAACATAGACATATCTAGCCAAGTCTCTATGTCCACTCTTGGCCATTAATGAATACTATATGTTATCCAAATTCTTTTAACCAATGGACCTTTCATGTTGCAGAAGATAAGACTTTTCAAATTGAGACATGCAATAGGTACTTTAAAAATATTTATTCTTTGAGTCAGTATTTACTTGTTACTCTTGAACCTCTAAATACCTTAAGGATCTAAATATGCTGGTTTTCACTTTTGACCTGAATAATGTAATCTTTCCAAAATATTTTTTCAGGATTTTGACCCTTATATTCAATCAGTCACAATATTATGTGACCCCAGTATCCAAAAATAGAAAGCTTGGTTGCTTTTTTCTCCTACAGTGACCTTTGTTAAAAACTCTTGCACAAATCTATGAATCTTTTGGAATAAAAATTAAAAGACAAGTATTTTTTGTTGAAGTCAGCTGCAATTCAGTCTTCATAAGAATGAGAGACAACAAAGTATAATTGGAAGATCAGAGGACTTAGAGTGAGGAGATAATCTAAGTTTCAAATCTTTCTCTGACACTGGTTGTGTGACAATAGAACAAGTCATATAATCACTCTGAATCTATTTCTTTTTCTGAAAAATATGGATAATAATACATGAATTACCTGCCTCACAAAGTTGTTGTTATAAAGGTCGATAGAATTAATGTGTATTAAGTTCTTTATGAAACTTACAGGACATTCCAACTATTTCATTTTGATGTTGCTATTGGCTGCATTAGGTATGAGGTCTTTCACTATTTCCTATTTTCCATGTTTTCTCTCTCTTGAAATGACTTATCTTAATAAAAGAAATACATATCAGAACAATTGTGAGTTTTTCCATGCTCATTGAACAGATTTGAAACAGTGAGGAAAGGTGTAAATGGTTTCTGTTGGAGGGGTTGTAGAAAGGTAGGTATACTAATACCCTGCTTGTTGAGCTATAAATCACTCCAGTCATTCTGGGAGCCAGTGAGAAATAATGATAAACAAATAAACAAACAAAAACTTATTAAAATCTGATGCGGGGAATTCCACTGCTTGGCATATAATTGAAGTAGGTAAAAGACAGAAAGAAAGATCCAAACCCATACCAAAATAGTTAAAGCTGGACTTTTTGAGGAGCAAAGAACTTGAAACAAAATAGATATTCCATTGTGGAATGGCTAAACAAGCCATGGTCCATGATATATAATGGGATTTCAGTGTAATTTAAGAAACAATGAATATGACAATTACAGAGAGCCATGGAAAAACATATTCATGGACATAAAGTGAAGTACAACCAGTAAAGCAATATATGCAGTGGCAACAATATAAATGGAAAGAACCACATCCTCAAAAATAATTGATAGCTTTGTAATTATAAAAACCAAGCTTGACCCCAAAGAAGAGATCTGAGAACCCATTTACCGTTTTTCCCCCCCTGAGGTAAAGGATTATAAATTCAGAATACTGCAGAACTCTGGACTTGATTGATATGTTCATTAGTTTTGCTTACCTAGGGTTTTTTTTTCCTTTTTGTCCTTTGTTATAAAAGGAGATTGTAAATATATGTGTGTATATATATGTATATATTTATATGTGTGTGTGTATATATATAAAACTATAGTTATAAATGAGGCATATATTCCTAAAAAAAGTGATGCAAAATCAGGAGACATCATTAAATTAAAAACAACAAAAAGCAAACAAACAAACTTACTTGCATTTGTATATATTTTGGATGTACTCATCTAGGTTTCTGTAATAGTTCAGTCCTTTTTCACTTGTTTCTGACTCTTTGTCATTCCATTTAGGGTTTTCTTGGCAAAGAGACTGAAGTGGTTTGCCATTTACTTCTCCAACTCATTTTACAGATGAGGACCTGAGACAAACAGGGTTAAGTAACTTGCTCTTGTTAAGTGACAGCTATTAAGTCTCTGAGGCCAGATTTGAACCCACAGAGATGAGTCTTCATGGCTCCAGTACTAGCACTCTATCTTCTGGACTATCCCTAGAACAATTTAGCTCAGAGGCTATTTTATTTTGTCTTTGTAATCTCAGCAGCTCATACAATTTCTTGCACATAGTAGTTGCTTAATAAATATTTGTTAAATTGAACATGTCAGCATTAATCCACACTGTTTCAGCATTCTGACATAATTAAAGATAATATTACCCATTGTTTGCTCATAGCTTAGCTTCTTAACTGATTCCTTGAGAGCTGATTTTACTTTTAGCCTAACATATAAGCCTAACATAATCTCCTTCATTAGTTTCTGTTGTTTTATAATATAATATCTTTACTTATTGTAGACATGTTGAGTTTTGTTAATACTTATTTTCTTTTAATACTTAAAAGACAATTTAAGCTTAAGTTTCAGTGATGGCAGTGATTTCAGACTCAAATAGAAAGGGATTCTTGGAGAGGCATATTGACACTGAAAACCACTGTTGCATTGTATTTTTATTTATTTTATCAAACATTTCCTAATTACATTTTTATCTGCTTTGGACAAGGACATTTGTAGGCTTTTGACCATGTGCCCTTAGATTGTGTAAGGCATATAGATTTAAAAAGAAAACATTATTAGATTGTAAATTTTCATTGTATCCATTTGTTCTTTATGCCACTTTATAAATGCCTGCATCTTACAATAGTTAAGATACAAATGAAATCTCTCCCATCCCTGAGAAACTTGAAAGTCTTAGATACAAGATTTAACAGGAGGCATTTGGACCTATTATTTAGCATTTCAAAATTCGTGGGCATCTGGACAATTTTATCAATTATTTAAAATTTGTGTGCCTATCTCTATATATACATACACATACTTACAAAGTTTTTTTATATTTTTAAATGCTCTAGACTGTATATTTTTAAAATCTCTTCATATAATTGGAATTTTAAAAAAGATTTTAAAATGGCAATATTTTGCTTATGCATCCTTCTTACAAGTATTGTTTATCTTCCCACCATGAAAATATTGGTAGAATTTTACAGATATGTCCAATTCAGGCAAATAGCATCCGTATTTTCAATCTGTTTATACACTTCTCTCCTGTTTTCTTATTGCTGTATCCAAGTTCAATTAAGAAGCATATCAAGTAATGTTCCAGTGAGCACCAGGAGCCAATTTTTCTTTTCCAAAGTTATCTCCTTGACTATGAGTAGCCTACATATATAGAGAGCTAGTTCAGCATTTAGTAATTTGCATCTGTGGTTCCTGGATACATACAAATGTTCAGAGGAAAGAAATGCTTTTAACTTATTCCTAGAAGAATAGCTTTAATCCTTCCATAGTGTAGGAATCAAGCTTGAATCCTGAAATTTAATAAAAATTAAAAACCAAAGTACTTTTAATTTTATTCTGACTATAGAATACCTTTCATATTAATAAATATTAACTGAGGTTTATAAAATGTTTTATATTTATTAGCTTCTGTATGTGGCTTTTGTTGATCCCTCCATCAGCCAGTGCTTTTCCCTTGAAATTACATTGTATTTATTTGGTATGTATTTTAAACATGATTTTTTTCCGCAATAGAATATTGTCTACGTGTGAGTAGGGAATATTTAATTTTTGTTTAGTATCCCCTGTCCCTAGCACAGCAATTGGCACATAATATGTGCATTTTATCTCTGAGATGTTAAGATTCTTGCTAATAAGTGGCAGAAACAGGATTCAAGTCCAAGTCTTCTAATTCCAAATCCTTTACTTTTTTCTACTATACTAGATTGCCTCCTTAGCTTGAGTATAATCTTATACAAAATTGTAATTTAAAAATAAACAACTAAGCAGCAACATTTCATCCCCAGTGCCTTTATTCTAAGGTGTTAGAATTCATCCTAATGCATTATTATTTCATACAGCATAAACATAATCCTCAATAACCTTTGAAATAATTTCTAAAATTAGAAATTATAATAAAATATAGTAAGTGTACAGAAGTTAATAATTTAGATATGTAGACATTGCAATGCTTCAAGTCAATGCTAATGTCAGCCTTACTGTATTGTAATTGTAATACTGTATTGTAAGCCATGATATTAAAAGATAATAATAGTACCCTTTTTTTGGAATAAGAGAGGCCCCCAAACTAAATTTCTTCACAATTATATAATTGCATTTCTATCAATCAAAATGTATTTATTTAGCATTTCTTATGTGCCAGGTATTATGCTAAATGCCAGAGATACAAAGAATGGCAAAAATAGCTTTCAAGAAATCAATAACTAATTCTAAATAACTTTTATAAGATGTAGAGTAAATAGAAAGTAATTCTAGGAGAGAAAGTCACTAGCAATAGGGAGGTCTGAGACAGGCCTCCTGCAGGAGAAAGCTAGGGAATCTAAGAGGTAGAATTGAGGAGGGAAAGAACTCCAGTCCTGGGGAATGGGGGACATCCATTGGAAAGGCACAGAAATAGGAAATGTGAGTTTGTACGTGAGGAATCCAAGTTGGTCACTATAGCTGGATTATAGAATATGTAGAGAGTGGGGTAAAATGAAAGAAAATTGTAAAGGTAGGAATGGGCCAGGTTATGAAGATTATTAAATGCTTAATATAGGACCTTATTTTTTATCCTGAAGGTTATAAGAAACCATTAGAAGTGTGCTTGTGTGTGGGGTTTGGGGGGAAGGGGAAGGGCTTAATGAGGAGTTGATGTGATCAGAAACAAACTTTAGGAATCCTACTATGGGAGTTGATTGGGGAGTGGATTTGAGGATGGAGGAGATATTTGAGGCCAGGGAGCCAATTAGAAGGCTATTATACTGTTTTGACCAAGAGATTGATGAGGGTTTTTTGTGACTTGAGAGAAAAGAACATATACGAGAGATTTTATGAAAACGGAAACTATAAGATTTGACAATAGGTTAGATATGTGGAGTGAGTGAAAGTCAGGAATGAAGGCTTGGGGAAAAGATGATGAATTCTGTTTTGGACACTTTCTAAACTTCCCTTTTACTTGGGGTTTCTCGGACAAAGCCTCATTATGTTGCTGCAGTTGTTCCCATTAGTAACAGAGTAACTGGGTAGAGAGAATTGGATCCAAATCAGAAATGTTTTGGAGGTAGAAATACTACTATTTGCTATTTGATGGGATATGTGGAATGCATGATGCCGAGTTTATGAACTTGGGTGACTAAAGGGATGGTGGTTCTCTTGATAGGGCTGAAATGTCTTAGATACAGGCAACGCATGGTTTATCGATTTCATCACTAGAAGTTTGGCCGCAAGATGACAACTTTTTTTGGCCACATCAACTTACATAGTATTGTACAGTAATAAGTTCAGGTCTTGGTGCCAATGTTAGTGAAAGGAATATTTCACTGAAAGAATTTATAGATCTTTTGAAGATTTTTTTTAAAAAACATATAAAGTGCCTCCAAGTGGAATTCTAAACTATAATCACTGTGCAATATATTATATCTGTTTAAAGTACACTGTTTATGCCATTTGGGAAAGCAGTTTGGAACCATGCCCAAATAGCTATTAAACTATGCGTACTCTTTGACCCGGTGATGCTACTGCTAGGTCAGCACTCCCAAAGAGGTGTTTAAAAGAAGAGGAAAATGCCCCATATTTACAAAAAAATATTTAAACAGCTCTTTTTAGAGCTTTAAAGAATTGAAAAATGAGGAGATATTCATTATTTGATGAATGGATGAAGAAGTTATCATATATGAATATGATGGAATACTTTTGTGTTGTAAGAAATGACAAAAGGGATATTTTCAGAGAAACCTGGAAAGACTTGTATCAACTGATGTAAAGTGAAGTGGGCAGAACCAGGAGAACAAATTATGCAACAACAAAAATATTGTTATGAGAAACAGGTAAAATGGACTGAGTACAGTTTGAGGCATTTTTTTTGGTAGGGGGAACATGGCCAATGTGGAAATTTGTTTTGTTTTACCAGACTACATGTTTGTAATGGATTTGTTTTTCTTCCATTTCTGAATGGTGGGTGGAGAAAGAAAAAATACAGACCTTAAAATAACATTGAATTAACAAAATAAAATGGACTGTTTAGTTTTAGGATAGCAAATTATTCCCTGAAATTGTTTGGCTATGAAGTATTGACTCTACCCGTATGTTCAAAATATACTTATTTCATTGACTGATCATTTGTTAATTGCCTACTATATAGAAAACACTGGGCTAAGTATTGTGGGAAATGCAAAGTTTAGATGAGACTCAAGAGGGAGTAAGATAGAAGTATGTGACAATGTATGTCAATGTGACAATTGGAGAGAAAGTGATCTCAGAGAAATTTTGACTACTTTGTATTTTCTGTATCATGTAAATATGTTAAGAAAGAATCGTTGATCTTTACAAATACGTTGATAATCACTTTTTAACATTTTCTAAAATGAATTTGAATTACAAAGATGCATGATTTTTAAAAGCTTGTTGCCAATTCATAACATTTCTTGATATATTACAGGAGAGAAACCATTCAAATGCGATGAGTGTAACTTTGCCTCCACAACTCAGTCACATCTGACTCGACATAAACGGGTTCATACAGGAGAAAAACCCTACAGATGTCCCTGGTGTGATTACAGGTAATGAATGATTTACTAAGAAACAGGTGATAAGATGATGTTCTCAAAATTACTTAATTCACTAGTAAATATAGATTTAAAATAATATGAATGTGTGAATGCCACACAGGAATTAAGGGTTCTCATTTAAGTACTTTTAACATTTGCACTTAATGGTAATATATAAAATATGTTCTCATTTTATTGAGTACTTAGTCATGAGTAAATTTATTTAGTACTTAGTCATGAGTAATATGCTATAGTTTGTGTTCAGCATACATCAATCTCTCTGTTGCCATTTATGTGACCCACAAATTTTGTTATTTAGAGATTGTGATATTCTATGATTCACTGGCTTATTGTGTCACTGTGAGGATATTTATGGTAAAATGATAAGGTTTTGTTATAGTGTGAAACAGCGTCATTGAACAAGGTGCACAGTTTTTCTACTTCAAATCATCCCATTCTCTTCCCTTTATTCATTTCTAGGCCCTATACATTGTATTCCTAGAGTGTCTAAGATATATATAGTGATTGACTAGAGCTGTCATTTTTCAGGACTTTATATAATTGTATCGATTAAAGGGATTTTTTTATCCATATAGTTTTTTCTTTGTGGATAGTTATGCTGAACTCTTTTCAGTGATGATCGTTTTAGTTTAGGATGTTTAGGAGGTCTTTCAGAGCTTGATGCCATCAATACAATGTCATCGACCAATAAGAATATCCTGGAAACATCTTTATCCTCAGAGAATTCTCTATAACAGTGACAAATAACTGGAGTGGGTATGTGTCGCACTATGATATTAATTTGAGAGCAACCAAACTTAACTCCGTGGTTATAGATTTCAAAGAATCTCTTATGATTTTAAGCGATACATGTGAGACACTTTGTTAGGGAAGATTGTTTAAGATTTCCTTTTAGTAACCTACTCAAATGTGTTATAATCAGTAAATAACTAGAGAAGTATTATATATTCTCAGAACTTTTCATTCTTTAGTACATTGTAAACTCCCTAATAAATGCTTTTCAGGGCATTGATTGGCTGTAAAATTGTGTGCTGCTAGAGTATAGATTGTATAAGTCTGTCTTGGTCATTTGTTGCTCATATTTTCAATGGAGTTATGCTCCATACTTGTGTGATTCTTATTAAAAGTTTTTGTAGTGATAAGAAAATAGAGAATTGAATAGGTATTAATTATCCTCACAATCATATTATTTTGATAATAATCATAATGATCATTTAACATCTTAATCTCTTTCAGATTTTTTGATCCCTCAGTGCTCTCAATTTATACTATTTCCATTAGAGACCTCAGTATATCCGTGACCGCTTCCCCTATTTTTCTTTTCTATATTGCCATTTCTACTTTATGGTATATATGGAACATTAGAAATTATGATAATCTCAAATGTTCAAATTTTCAAATCAAGAGTTCAAATATTTTGATTCCATTGACACTGATGGAGATGATAGTTTATTGTCGAATCATGCTGTCATGATTGAAATTAAGGTAAATGGAGGCACAGAGTTCTAAGCATATTCACTTTATTGGTAAGGTTAGTAATTACCAATAAAATGGTTCTTTTCATTCCTCAGTCAGCCAATAGACAAGTACAAGAGAAAAAAGTAGAGGAAGCATCACAGATAGAAAACAATATGGTTGGTTATAAAGTCTGAAGTGTCATAGATGATGGAAAACAATATGATTGGATGGAACTCTGGAATGCAAGGCTAGCAACAACCCCTCCTTCCATCTGGTTGCTATGGAAAGCTGGTAGGGGATGGGGCAGGGGGGTGCAATGTGCATGTCTAGTTAGTGTCACAGCGATAATAGACCAGACTTTCTTGAAGGACAGTCAGTGTTGTAGAGATATCAAGACTTCCTGGTGCCCATCTGCATGTTACAAGGCTTGTTAATGAGATAACAGATCTCTCTTAATTGTACATGGGTATGCAAGGCTGTATAGAGATAACTTATTTCTTTGAATTAAGGTGATTTCTGGGACAATGGAATATTTTTTTAAATATTGTTTTTTATTTTTAGTTTACCACACACGGTTTTACATAATTTTGAGTTCCAGATTTTCTCCCCTCCCTTCCTCCTCCCTCCCCAAGACGGCATGGAATCTCATAAAACTACCATGTATAACTTCACATTGAATTAATTTATACACTAGTCAAGTTGTGGAGAAGAATTATAACCAATGGAATGAATCATGAGAAAGAAGAGACAGAACCAAAAAAAAAAAAAAACAAAAACAAAAGAGAAGAAAAAAGGCGAGCATGTAGTGTGCGTCAATCTGCATTCAAACTTCACAGTTCGTTCTCTGGATGAAGATAGCATTCTCCATCATGAGTCCCCTGAAGTTGTCCTTGCACCTTGCGTTGCTGAGAAGAGTGAAGTCTATCAGGGTTGGTCCTCACGGAATCCCTATTTCTGTGGTTGTGTACAATGTTTTCCTGACTCTGCTCCGCTCACTCAGCATTGTGTCGTGTAGGTTTTTCCAGGTTGTTATGAAGTCCATATCATCCCCATTTCTTATGGCACAATAGTATTCCATTACCTTCATATACCACAGCTCGTTCAGCCATTCCCCAATTGATGGGCATCCCTTTGATTTCCAATTCTTGGCTACCACAAAGAGAGCCGCTATAAATATCTTTGTACATATGGGTCCCTTTCCCTCTTGTGTGATTTCTTTGGGATACAACTCTAGAAGTGGTATTGCTGGGTCAAAGGGTATGAACATTCCTATGGCTCTTTGGGCATAGTTCCAAATTACTCTCCAAAATGACTGGATCATCTCACAACTCCACCAGCAATGTAATAGTGTTCCAATTTTCCCACATCCTCTTCAGCATTTATCATCCTCCTGCTTTGTTATTTTAGCCAATCTTACAGGAGAGATGTGGTATCTAAGAGTTGTTTTGATTTTGCATTTCTCTAATCAGTAGTGATCCAGAGCATTTTTTCATATGCCTATAGATAGCTTTAATTTCTTCCTCTGAAAACTGCCTGTTCATATCCTTTGACCATTTCTCAATTGGGGAATGGCTTGTATTCCTATATATTTGGCTCAGTTCCCTGTATATTTTAGAAATGAGGCCTTTATCAGAGATACTAGTTGCAAAGATTTTCTCCCAATTTTCTGCTTCCCTTCTAATTTTTGTTGCATTGGCTTTTTTTGTACAAAAACTTTTCAAGTTAACATAATCAAAATTATCCATTTTGCATTTTGTAATGCTCTCTATCTCTTGTTGGGTCATGAATTCTTTTCTTTTCCATAAATCTGATAAGTAAACTATTCCTTGCTCTCCCAAATTACTTACGGTATCAGCTTTTACTCCTAGATCATGAACCCATTTTGACTTTATTCTGGTATATGGTGTAAGATATTGGTCTATGCCCAGTTTCTGCCCTACCATTTTCCAATTTTCCCAGCAGTTTTTGTGAAATAGTGAATTCTTAGCCCAGAAGCTGGCCTCTTTGGGTTTATCAAAGAGTAGATTTCTATAGTTGTTGACTTCTCCATCTTGTGTACCTGTCCTGTTCCACTGATCCACACCCCTGTTTCTTAGCCAGTACCAGGTAGTTTTGATGACTGCTGCTCTGTAGTACAGTTTAACATGTGGTATGGCTAGGCCACCTTCTCTAGCATTTCTTTTCATTAATACCCTAGATATTCTAGACCTCTTGTTTTGCCAAATGAATTTTGTTATTATTTTGTCCAGCTCAGTAAAATACTTTTTTGGTAGTTCGATTGGTATGGCACTGAATAGATAGATTAATTTAGGTAAAATTGTCATTTTTATTATATTAGCTCAGCCTAACCATGAACAATTGATATTTTTCCATTCATTTAGATCTGCCTTTATTCGCGTGAAAAGTGTTTCATAGTTATGTTCATATAGGCCCTGGGTTTGTCTTGGCAAATAGACTCCCAAATATTTTATAGTTTCTATAGTAACTTTGAATGGAATTTCTCTTTCTATCTCTTGCTGTTGGGCTTTGTCAGTAATGTATAGGAATGCTGAGGATTTACGTGGGTTTATTTTATATCCTGCAACTTTGCTAAAGTTGTTTATTATTTCAAGTAGTTTTTTACTTGATTCACTGGGATTCTCTAAATAAATCATCATATCATCTGCAAAAAGTGATAATTTAGTTTCTTCTTTTCCTATTCTAATTCCTTCAATTTCTTTTTCTTGTCCTATTGCTACTGGTAAAGTTTCTAGTACCAAATTGAATAATAGGGGTGATAATGGACATCCTTGTTTCACCCCTGATCTTATTGGGAATGCATCTAGCTTATCCCCATTACAAGTAATGCTTTTCGATGGTTTTAGGTAGACGCTATTTATAATTTTAAGGAAGGTTCCACTTATTCCTATGCTTTCTAATGTTTTTAATAGGAATGGGTGTTGTACTTTGTCAAAGGCTTTTTCTGCATCTATTGAGATGATCATATGGTTTCTGCTAGTTTTGTTGTTGATATGTTCAATTATGCTAATAGTTTTCCTAATATTGAACCAGCCTTGCATTCCTGGAATAAATCCTATCTGGTCATAGTGTATTATTCTCTTGATGAGTTGCTGCAATTTTTTTGCTAATATTTTATTAAAATTTTTGCATCAATATTCATTAGAGAAATTGGTGTATAATTTTCTTTCTTTGTTTTGACTCTACCTGGTTTGGGTATTAGTACCATATTTGTGTCATAAAAAGAATTTGGTAGGACTCCTTCTTCACCTATTTTCCCAAATAGTCTACAAAGTATTGGAATTAGTTGTTCTTTAAATGTTTGATAGAATTCACATGTAAAACCATCTGGCCCTGGAGATTTTTTCCTAGGGAGTTCATTGATGGCATGCTCAATTTCTTTTTCTGAGATGGGGTTATTTAGAAATTTCACTTCCTTTTCTGTTAACATGGGCAGTTTATGTTTTTGTAGATATTCATCCATATCTCTAAGGTTGTCAAATTTGTGGGCATGCAGTTGGGCAAAATAATTCCTAATTATTGTTTTCATTTCCTTTTCATTAGAGGTGACCTCACCCTTTTCATTTTTGATACTGGTAATTTGATTTTCTTGTTTCTTTTTTTTTAATCAAATTGGCCAAAGGTTTATCAATTTTATTGGTTTTTTTCATAAAACCATCTCTTTGTTTTATTTATTAATTCAATAGTTTTCTTGGTTTCAATTTTATTAATCTCTCCTTTGATTTTCAGTATTTCTAATTTGGTATTTAATTGGGGGTTTTCAATTTGCTCTTTTTCTAGCTTTTTCAGCTGTATGCCCAGATCATTGATCTCCTTTTTCCCTATTTTATTCATGTAAGCATTTAGGGATATAAAACTTCCCCTAAGAACTGCTTTTGCTGCATCCCATAAGTTTTGGTATGTTGTTTCATTGTTGTCATTCTCTTGAATGAAGTTATTAATTGTTTCTCTGATTTGTTCTTTGGCTCACTCATTCTTTAGAATTAGATTATTTAGTTTCCAATTAGTTTTTAGCTTATTTTTCCATGGTTCTTTATTAAAAATGATTCTTATTGCATCATGATCTGAAAAGGATGCTTCGACTACTTCTGCCTTTCTGCACTGGATTGTGAGGTTTTTATGCCCTAGTACATGGTCAATTTTTGAGTATGTGCCATGTACCGCTGAGAAGAAAGTATATTCCTTTTTATCCCCATTCAGTTTTCTCCAGAGGTCTATCATATGTGCCTTTTCTAAAATTCCGTTTACCTCCTTAACTTTTTTCTTATTTATTTTGAGGTTAGATTTATCAAGTTCAGAAAGGAGGAAGTTGAGGTCTCCCAATATTATAGTTTTGCTATCTATTTCTCCCTTAACCTCTCCTCTAAGAATTTGTATGCCTTACCACTTGGTGCATATATGTTAAGCAGCTTCATTGTTATGGTGCCTTTTAGCAGGATATAATGGGACAGTGGAATTTTAAACTAACTCAGGGAGGGAAAACTGAACTTCTAGACTCATGAACTTCTGAACTTAACTCCAGGAGAAAGAATCATGGCTCAGGCAGTTACTGAATAGAATCAATTACATAATGGAATAAACAGAAAATCAATATTTGATTTTCTCAGTGACATCTTTAACATTTTTAGTCCCTTTTTCTCCTTCCAGTTTTATATTTATTCTTGGAATGATCTGACTTAAGTGAGTTTTAATTGAGCCAAACTTTCTGCTAACTAATTCTGTGTTCCTTCCGTGTGTGTGTGTGTGTGTGTGTGTGTGTGTGTGTGTGTGTGTGATGTTACTGCTAATATAGGAGGCAAAATGGAATACATGAATAGAGAGATGGCTTTGGAGTCAGGAAGATCTAGGTTGAAATTCTGCTTCTGATACACTTATACACACATCACAGAAGAATTGCTGATGTAAATTAGTGGAGGGAGTTTACTTACTAGGAGTTCCATACATCAATGAAAGCCCATTTCTGATATTTAAAAAACTCACTAAGCCTCTCTTATTCTTCCACCACCTTCACCCTGGAAGTGACCTTACAGGTCATCTGATGTAATTGATCTTTTTTACAAATGAGAAAAATGAATTCCAAGAGCTTTATTTGTTTTTGTTTTTGTTGAAAGTTGCTCAGGGAATGTCAGAAGGAGGAATTGGAACCCAGGTTTCTAAATTGAAATCCATGGTCCTTTCTACTACACTACCTCCATGAGATTTTATGGATATTTATACTGAAATACTGTTCTTGGCTGTCATACCTCTCTCCTTGGAAAGGAGATTATGTTTTCTCACTGAGGAAGTTTCTAGATTCTCTTGGCTTCTTTCTTATTACAGGTGCTTTTTTAAAAAATAGAAATTTTTCTTAGTGTCTTATTTCTTGTCTTGCCAGAATTTTTTTCCTATTATGCTTTTTCCCAGAGAGCCATTCCACATAACAAATAGTATTTTTAAAGAAAAAGAGGAAGAGATTAAAAAAATCAACCAAATAAATAAATACTTTCCAAAAATCTGAAAATATATGTAATATATTTCAACTGTGAGCCTCCAAACTCTGCAAAGGAGTGGTGTTTTCTCATATCTCTTCTTTGGAGCCAGACTTGTTCTTTTGAATTTTGTAACCTTCATTTTTGAATGTTCTGTGGTCATTTCCGTTACATTGCTGTAGTCACTGTGTATATTGTTTTCTTGGCTCTGCTTACTTCATTTGGTACCAGATCATCCAAATTTTTCCATTTACGCCATACTAATTACATCACATTCATGTACCACACTTTGTTTGGTTGTTCCCCATTCACTTTGCTTCCAATTCTTTGCTCTCAGAAACAGTGCTATTGTGAATATTTTGGTGTATATGGTGACTCTTTTCTTATGAATGATCTCGTTGGGATGTAAATCCAGTAGTGGAATCTGTGGGTCAAATTGTATGGGCATTTTAATAACTTTATTTGTGTAATTCCAAATTGCTTTCCAAAATAGAAATGCACTTATTCACAGCTCAGTGCACTAGTCTTCCTACAACTCTGTCTGACATAATAATATTTAAAAACAAAAATATCCGAACCACATGATTATTTCAATAGGCACAGAAAAAGCTTTGACAAAGTACAGAACTCATTTATGCTAAAAATCTATAAAGTATAGTGTCATAAGAGATGTAGGTATTTTAAAATATCATAAATTTTTTCTAGACTCATGTAGCTACACCGAGTAAATATAGGAGTAAAATTAGGATGCTCATTTTCTCTACTATTATTGATATAGCTTAGAAAATGCCATGAGAAGAAATTAAAGGCATAAAGGTAGGCAAAGAGGAGATGATATTCCTCTTTGCTGATAGTTTATTTAGGAAAACCTAGGGAATGAGTAAAGATATTAGTTGGGACTATTATTAACTTAAGCAAAGTTGCCCTCTTCAAAATAAACCCCCCTCTCTCCCTCCAAAAAGAACCAAACAAGCAGCATTTCTACACAATGATAACAAAATGCCAGAAGCAAAAACAGAAAATGAAATTCTATTCAAAATATAAAAAATGTTTGGGAATTAACCTACCAAAGTACACAAAACACTCCTGCGTATTTGTAGTAGCAACTTTGATTTGAAGATCTTTCCCACCCATTAATAGGCCATGTAACCTGCTTATGTCACAGGAAGCCTAAGACATTCATGGTGGGAGGAGCTTCCTGACAGGAAAAGGAAGTTATGTCATAGAAATGCTAAGAAAGAGAGAGAAAGATGTTATGGCTGCTAATGGCCGCTGTTGTGATAGAGCTGAACAGGCTGACTTAGCTGTACTGTGAGTTTGTTTTGGGGAAGACCCCAGCGGGGGGTTGGAGTGGTTTTGTGATGGTGAGGCTCCAGGTTGTGATATTGTGTGTGGAATGCTTTACTGCTCTGATAGATTGGATAAATGACTTGTGGGTTGTGGTCCTCTGGTGTCTAAATAAATGGTTTACTTCTTCTACCTTCTATGTGGAGAGTCTCGTATACTTTGTGATACAGAACTACAGAGGCATTTGGACAGTTATCACCTCCATTGTTATTATTGCCTTACTGTTTCAGTATTCCATTACAAAATGCTTATAATTTGTTCCCTAGATTCAACATACTTTTCCTTTTTCTGTCCAGGTGATCTATAGTATACTTCGGTAACTTCAGCCAGATATTTTTCGTTATGATCGCCTTGTTTGTCCTTGAATTTCTTCTCTTGAATATACTTTCTTAACATAAAATTTTACTCTACTCTCCTTTTTCTGATCCTGTTCGCATATCTGCAAGGAGTCAGAATGAATTTATCAGAAACAGGTCATGCCATATTAAATCATTTTTGACAGCATTATTAAACTACCAAATCACTTTGGTGATTGTTTGGATGAGAGTCATAGATAGATAGATACATAGATAGATATAGATAATAGTGGAAACCACTAGAATACTTGAAGTTGTCCTAGGTTGTAGCATGGAGGGAAAGAAAAGTTCAAGCCTTGGTTTATAAGGAACTAGTACATTTATTGACCAAAATAAAGAGATACGATTGAACAAAATAAAGGGGGAAGCTACAGTTAGAAGCAAGAGAGGAGTGTGATTGTAGTTTCATGGAAACCAACTGAGGAGAATATCAGTAACATATGTGTGGTTGTCATCAGAGTAACGTCCTGAGGAGGCATTGAGGAAGATAGGAACTGAAAAAAAAATGCACAGCACTGGATAATTAGAAGATCATTGATAACTTTCAAGAGAGAGAATAATTTTTAACAAAGTGCTATGGTAGATGCCAATTTGAAAGAGGTCAGTAATTAAGTGTATGATGTGAATGTGGAAGCAGCAATTATGATCTGTTTTTTAATGCCATTTGACAATTAAAGGAGACTGCATGGACAGAGCATCATTGGGAAAGGTTTATTAAATATAGGGGAGACTTGACCCTCCTTGTATGTGAGGTCATATGAAACGGAGAGACAGAGATAGACACAGTTAGTCAAGGCAAATACTATTCTATCTGTGAGAAGGAAGATGGAGCAAAAGAGGTCATTTGATAATAGTCAGGGTGGAATTGCTTTGAGGATACTGAAAAAGATTTTGACCTACAACTGTAGGGACTACATGTTATGTCAACAACTGGTAGGTAAATGAAAGGATTGTCATGTCAAAACATTCTTTTCTTACAAATATTGTTGCGTAACTGAAAACTTTTGAGAACAATAGACCTAGAATATAAAGTATCATTTTAAGATTATGTTTAAGAGTAATTGATTAATCACTCTTAGTTATGATCACATTTTTAATATGGTTCAAAACTCTACTGTTAAAGCAGTGATTATAGCATTCATAGTAGTAGTAAATGTTACAGTTCAATCTGCTGTCTCTTATTCCATCTGACATCTATCTTTTTGAAAGTTTCATTGTTTTAATATCTAAATGCTTTGAATAGTCACCCACCTGGGGAGACATTATTACTTTTTGACACATTTGTTATGGTGGTGAACTGAGGTTACCTACTTTGGGATCCACATTTTGGGAGCTATTTTCACTTAAATTAAGGAAAGCCATGAATAAGAATGTGTCTTAGATTTTACCTAGAGTCTTAGCATAGTTGATGCCTAAAGCTGAAGTAACCCATCTAGATCATATTGTCCCATCCCTTCAATTTTTAGATGAGGGAATGGTATAGAAAAGTTGGATCTTTTTACAGGAAATTAATGATATTCTGTCATCTCGTCTAGTGTTCTTTTCATAAAAAGATACTTTCTCCTTTAGATACCAAGCTTCTGGTAGCTTGCAGTGTTTTGCTCATTAGGTGTCTTTAATTATGGAATTCCATAGTCTTTTGATACTTTTGTCCCACAAAAAAAACCATGTTACCCATTTTCTATGTGGAGATCAAGTTCTCAAGAGCCTGCACTACATACAGTAGCTGGGGCATTTTTTTTTTTAACATCATCCAAAGCCATTTTGTTCAGCATGCTTTTTAAAAAATAAAAATATAAATCATCAACTACATGCTGTCAGAAAAGATGAAATAATTACACTTCAGTGATAGGGCGTATTCAACAAAGGTGTCTTTGTATTTTTTATTAGTTAGCCAACTTAAGTAATTTTCATTATAATGCATAAAGTGAATATTTTAAAAATAATAGCTTGGAAATGCATTTCAGCTCACCTTATTTCTAAGAAAATTTATTTCAATTAATAAAAGTAATTATAATTGAAATTCTTTGATGCACATTCCTTTTCGATTTTGATTTAATTCTGCTCAGTACTCTGTCAGTTCTAATCTTTGAGATTCAGTTGTTGAATTTGGTATCAGGAAGAACTGAATCTGAATCCTTCTTCTGGTACTTACTAGCTATTTGACCCTGGGCAAATCACTCGACTACTTTGAGCCTCAGTTTCTTTATCTATAAAACAAAGGTGTTGAACTTAATGAATTCTATAAAGTCTCTCCATCTCTAAATCTATTATCCTTTGATCCTATGAACTACAGGGTGTTCCTAAAGTCTGGACACATAGGCACAATTTTTCAGCAACGTTTTCTTTATTTAATTGGAATATTAGCAGACCTTAGCCCCCTTGACTTCTTTTTCTGGGGTATGCTAAGGGAGAAGGTGTACTCAATGAAAATCACAGATGCAACACACTTGATTGAACGCATGAAGAGTGGATGTGCTAAAATTGATGGCAGTATGGAGTTATTGCATCGAGTTCATGTGAATCTTGCAAAGCACATCAACCTTTGTATCACAAATGATAGAAATCATTGAAGATGTTATCTGTTAATATTCCAATTGAATAAAATGTTGTTGAAAATTTCATTTATTTCATTTCTTGAAAATATGCATTTTTCCCTCTGTGTCCAGACTTTAGGAACACCCTGTACAACTTAGCTGATTTGAAAGTAGGTTGATAGTACTAGTCAAGTTCAAAGTTGCATTCTTTGCCAGGAGTTGAAGTTATCTCTCTGAATAACATTATTTCAACTTAATCCACAGTGGGTTGAGCTAGTTGAATTCGTCCATGCTTCCAGTGTTAAGTAATAGATTAACAGGGAGCTTGTGTTTTTTAAGTAAAATATTATAGACATTATTACTTCTGTATTTTCATTTGCATCTATGGTCACCCTGAATCCCATTAATATCTCTCAGATTTCCCTCAGAAGATTCTTATGAAAATTAAATGAATGTGTGATTGTGCCACTATTTGTTTTATTAATTAATATTTTTATTATTCTTAAGATGGATGATTAAACATGTTTTATTGGCAGGACAGTTATATTATTCAAGATATCGTTTAAGTTTTACAAATAAACTAAAGTACAGAAAACAATGCTAGTGCAAGAATTATTCTGAAGTTAGAGACTAGTATAAATTAAATATGGAAATTGCAGTTATTAAATTGGTAACTTTAATTTACTTTTATCTTAGCAACAGAAGTATCAGAAGGGGAAAGGCACAACTCTGAAAAAAAAAACATTTTGGTTGCAAGACTGGAATGGGTAGAATATTTGCATAGATTTATCACCAGCATGTGAAATAATTTTGTCACTACAGAAACTTCTTAAAACCTATGATTTTTCCAAATTCCACATCTTTTTCAGACATTATGGAAAACCTAAGAACATATAGTATGCTCATAATTTCTTTATTGTTTTATTATTTCACTTATATTACACAAATTATTACCAGTATATAATATTGTCTTTGTAACTTTGAAGTTAAACTTTTGTTTACTTGCATCTTGGTTTTGAAGCCCTTATGATAAACCAGGTAGTAAAGTTACCTGACACAAAGTAGGAGATTAATTCGAGTAGAATCATGTCAACTTTGTATATTGCATTAATTATGTACAAATAAAACACAACAATCAGAAAGTTAAGAATTATTTTCACTTCAGTATAAAATATATTGTTCATTTTATAAATCCAACATTGGGCAGAAAAAAAACACTAGCAATAATTATTATTCATGAAAAACATGAATATGGAAAATTATCATAGATTTGTTTACAAAAGCATTGTATAATTGGTCTTTTGAGCCTGGGGCTATTCTTCAAGTTTGCATTATTAATTTAGCCAATGACACCTCATTCTATTTAGATATAAACATATACCCTTTTCCTAAGCACTTTCTGAGCACTATAACCAAATGCCTTCCCCATTACAAAATCGATATACTTCATCATTTCCCCAAAACTTTTTTCATCGTCAGTTCTCTTCATAAAAATATCATGTAGCATTCAATTGGTCTCATAGGACATGGTGTTACTATTGTTTATACACCTTAGATTTTAGAATTGTTCATATATTAAAAAGCAAGTGATACAATGCTGTATTTCATTTTTATATTTTTTGGAATTCTTTTACTGATGTTGTTGAGATTTTTTTTTTAGTTGTCCTGTTAAGAAAGTTCGCTCTTTAAAATAAGAGTAAAAACCTTCCTCCCCACAAATAATAAAAATGATGTTTTTTGTTGGGCTATACATTCACAAAGTACAGAAATTCTTTTCTTGACATACAGATGAGTTTTAATATTTTGTGGGCAAATTTTTGAAATTAACTGTTTCCCTATAACTTTCTATTATAAAGTCAGGGTTATGTTCATAAGAGAGAGTAGGTAATGAGTATGCTACTGGAATGAGTGCTGGATTTCGAATCAAAAGACCTGGGATTAAATCCTCACTATGCCATTTACTAACTATATTAGCACAAGTTATAGTTTCTCTGGGCTTCAGTTTGCTCACTTAAAAAATAGGAAGGTTGGACTAGATATTCTCTTAGGTCCTTTTTACATCTAAATCTTTATTTCTGTTAAATGTTGGTATTAACTGGCATCTCAGTACAGCTCCCATGTAGTGAAGCACTTCAGGATTTTGTGTGTCTTCTGAATAATCACGAATTAAATTTAATCAAGTAGAATTATGCTCATTGCAAAAAGGTGCAACAGTGTTTTTCATCACACATGTTCAACTCAGAAACCTTAAAATAGGAAATTGTGTGCTGTATATAGAGTTAACTAAAGCTGAATCTCCAAGATCAGAATAAATACCACACAAAGTTAAAAAAAAAACCACCTAAAAGTAATCAAACAACTTAGATGCTTAGATTCCCCAGTTAGCTTGTTCCTTCCTCCCCCACCTCTGTTCCTGCTTTACTCCACACAACAGACTCAGTCCAAACAGTCCTGCACATCTGTGATTTAGTGCATGATTGTGGGGGTCCCAGCATAGCAGTAAATCACCCGAAGCCTCTCTCCCTCACCCCACAAGAGGTAACACTGATTCTGCTCAGCCACATTAAGAAAACAGAGATCAACTGGTTGTGTCAAGGAGAAAATGTGGGTAATGCATAGTGCATTAGAGAGCCCTCTGGACAGAACTTCTCTGCCTGACAGAAAGGGGATAGGGTTTTTTGATATGCTATCTTATGTTGATGACCTCTCCCTGAAGAGGTTGTTCTGGATTGGGACAGAGGCTGGCCACCCAAGTTCCACTCATTGTCCAAGGAAAGTGATGACATCCAACCTCTGGAGTATGTGGTGGTGGAAAGAGTAAAGGTCAGGCACTCAGGAAGGAAACCAGAAAACAAATGGGAATACTGTTAATAAGTGAAAAGGCCATAAGGCTAGGGGAGAAAGTCTGAATAAAAACCTAGACATTAGCACATAAAACAACAAAGAAGTGAACATAATTAATGCAGTATACAAAGAAAACTAATCATAAAAACAGACAATAAATAGAAATTTAAAGAGAAGTCAGAATATAATGAACAAAATATTGGACTTTTGGCAAATATGATTAGCTGAACTGAGACATACTTACCAGCTCCTATACACATTCCAGCAAAAGCTTGAAATTTCAGCAAATCAAACAATTATTTAAACAATCTAATGGAAAATGGTTGTGAGTGACTTCTTTTATCTCAGAACTACATAAAAAGATAGCCAGAAGTCCATGAAGTAGAACAGAGGACACCAACAAACTTAGAGTCCACAAATGCAAACAAGTCATCAAGCTCTCAGTATAAACAGAGACAGATCTGTAACCTCTGTGGAACCTGAAGGGCTCTATTTCTTGAGGCAGAACAAGTGGAAAACTCCATAAGGGAAACTTCAGGCTCGTCAAAATTCCTCAGAGTGGGAAATGTGGAAGCAGAAAACAGCAGTGATCAGAATAGTGTGGCAGTGCTCAGATTGGAACATCCTCTTTCGAGCTAGATTCCCCAATCCTCTGTCTTGAGATCATAGAAAGTCTTAAAACTGAGTGCTCTGAACTTCCAAGTTCAGAAGATCCAAGTGATCCTAACTCTGGGAAGCATAGCTCACTACAGTAATCCAGGGGATTCAGTGGAATTGCCTCCAAATAACGTTCTACAATACTATTTTCCATGGTATATTCTTCCAGTTTAGGAACTAACTTGGAAAGATGAATAAACGGAATAATAATAATAAAATAAAAGAGGAAAACACCAACCAGTATAAAAAATATTGTGTGTGTATATATACATATATGCACACATATATATATATACATATATATATATATGTCTCAAACAGAAGAGAGCAAGTCAGTAATTGCAGAGACTCTAAGGGAAAAAATGGATTTGCTATAAGGACTGGAAAAATACCTAGGAGAAATAAACCAGAGATAAGAAATGAAAATTAGGAGAGAAAACCCAGGAAGAAAGAATTGGAAGGAGAATAAGTAGACTGCAAGAGAAAGTGGAGATCTTACCCAAATACCGTACTCTGAAAATTAGAATAGCCTAGACAGAAATCAGTGACTCCATAAACCAACAGGAAATATTAGGACAAAATCAAAAGATAAAATAAAAGATAGCATATCAAAAAACCAGCTAATCTGTGAAATAGGTTAAAGAAAGATAATCAGCTATTGGATTCCCCAAAAACTATGATTTAAAAAAAATTACTTAGATAATATATTTCAAGAAATAACACATGAAAACTATCCACATCTATAGGGAAAAAGAAGAATCTAATGATCATATCCTAAAAGGAACTCTCAAAAGAAAGTCCTAGGAATATTGAAGCCAAACCCTAGAACTCCCATGTCAAAGAAAAATGCTACAAGCATTCAGATACTTAGGAATCACAAGAGCACAGAAGTCCTGGGAGATTCTCCTAAAAATGCTAGAAGATTTTGGAATGTAATATTCTAAAAAACAAAAGATGCTTTGCAAAGGTAAGCAAAATCCTTTAGGGGAAAAAGTGAAACTTTAATAGAATAAAGTCTTTCAAGAATTTCTAATGAAAAGACCAAAATAGAAAAGGAACTCTGAAATACAAGCACAAGACTCAGGAAAAAATCTAAAAAAGTAAATATATTTAAGCAGTTGGAAAAGGCTGTATGATGATGTGTTTAACATTTTAATTGGGAGAGGAAAAAAATAGACATCCCTTTAGAAATCTTAATATCTCCAAGGGTATTGAGGGAGTTAAATTTAAAACAAAACAAAACGAAAGCACAGAGGAGCAGCGGGTGGGTTGGTCATAATAATAATAACAACAACAACAAAATAACTAGCATTTACATAGTGCCTGCCATGTGCCAGGCACTTTGCTAAGTCCTTTACAAATGTTATCTTATTTGATTCTCAAAATAACCCTGAGAAGTATTTGCTATTATTAATTATCCCCATCATTGGTTGTTTGTCCAGAGAGGATCATGACATCAGGAAGGTGATGTTATGCCTTGCCAGGTGAATTGGATTTAAGTGAGGGAAGGCTGAGCAAAGCCACCAGCATCACTGTCTCCTCTGGAGCCATCTGGATCCGGGACAAAGATATAGATCAGGAAGACTGGAGATGGCCCCAATTGCAGTGGGAGACTTTGGATTTTTGAAGCTAAGTTCTTTCCTAGGTCTCAGCTTGATTGAAGCAATGCCCATTCAGTGATTAAGAATAGGTAAGAAATGAGGCAAAAAATGTCCTCTTTTACCTGGTCAAAAAACAAAAAAATGAAAATCAATCTGGACAGGGAAGACCCTCATGGTTTCTGGCCAAAACAGAAACAATTACTGTTTATACTCACTCTGAACCATCAGAGCCCAAGCAATGAACAAGTGAGGCTTGGGCCTGGACTTATTGTGGGCAAATCAATGAGAGTGAGAGTGATTTGGATTCAGGGCATGGTCCTTAAAAAAGAAATCAAGCCTGTAAGCCTCAAGATATTTTGTGAGGTTTCAGTGATGAAAATTTATATTCCTTTGGGCAGAGCACCCACAGGTAAGGGTATGATTCCCTCTTTAGACAGAGGGAGAGGAGTTGAGCAAAATGAGGCAAAGAGATTAAATGATTTGCCCAAGGTCACAGAGCTAATAACTGTTTGAGGCCATATTTGAACTCAAGTCTTCCTGACTCCAGGTCCAGCTGTCTGTCTACTGTGCCACCCAGGTGCTTGGCTCTGCTCTAGGTGCTTTAAGAAGAGATGGAAGGGTGAAAGGAATTCACTAGTATAGAAAGGAAGAAATAGGTTGAGCCAATTATTTCTCATAATTGAGGTATGTGAAAAGAATATACAAATATGGAGGAAGAGATGGGGAAGAGGGTATCAGATGAACCTTGAGAGGAGTGCTTAAGAGGGAGAAAAATTCTAAGGATGGAATTGTCATGAGAACAATAAATTTCTTGCTTCTAAAGGAGGCATTAAGAAAGAAAGGAAAAGAACTAGGATCAAAAAACGTCTCTTAAATTGCATCTTAGGTGACTAAGTAATGGGAAAACAGATTGTGGTATATGAAGGTAATGGAATATTCTTTAGGAAAGGATGAAAGATGATTTTAGAGAACTGTGGGTACTAGCAACTGATACATGGGGAAATTATTAACATTAGGAGAAGAAATACAAACTTGTCAATATCATAAAGAAAATCAACTTGGAAAGTACTTATTGTGTTGATTGGTCAGTCATTTTCAGTTGAGTCTGACTCTTCATGACCCCATTTTGGGTTTTCTTGGCAAAGATACTAGAGTTGTTTGCCATTTCCTTCTCCAGCTCATTTTATGTTTGAGGAAACTGAGTCAAAGAGGGTTAAATTACATGCTCTGGGTCACCCAGCTAGTAAGTGTCTGAGACCAGACTTGAACTCAGGAAGATAAGTCTTTCTGACTCCAAGGCTGACACTCTTATCCATCACACCACCTAGCTGGCCAATGTCTAAGTCTATTATTAAAATTTTGAATAGACCCTGAGCTAAAATTAGAAGCTCTATAGTACGTTACTATATATTTCTTTATAGGTTGGTATCCAGTCAACCAGTGCCAAATACACCTATCTCCTTTAATTACTCCTCATTTAGCATTTACCATATTCTGACTAATATCATAAAGACAATTACATGATGTATTAGATGGCAATCCAGTCTCAGAGTCAGGATGACATTTTTAAAAAAAAATTTATTCTGAACTTAAAACAAGTATTTACATAAGTACAACTGGTGTTACTTTAATTTATAGTTTTCTAGTTATTAATATTTTGGGACACTTTTTCTTATGATTATTTATAGCTTTTATGTCTTCCTTTGAAAACTGCCTATTAATATCCTTTGATCATTTTAAATTTTGCGATGGCTCTTATTCTTATAAATTGAAATAGATTCCTTATACATCTTGGAAATGAGAGCTTTATCAGAGAAATTTGCAAATATTTCCCCCATTTCTCTGTTTCCCGTCCAATTTTAGCTGCATTTTCTTTTGTTCAGAAACTTTTTAATTTTATTCAATCACAGTTGTCCATTTTCTCTTCTTTGAACCTTTCTCTCTTATGTTTGGTCATGAATTCTTCCCCTATGTATAGATCTGAAAGCAAATTTCATCCTTACTACTCTAATTTGTTTATGATGTCATCTTTTTAATCTAAGTTTTGTATCCATTGTATCCATTCATATCCATTAAATACGGTTCAATGTAATCAATCAGAATCATGTTTAAAAATCCATGGGAGAGAAGAGCAGGAAATTCAGAAAAAAAAAACCACACATAAATAAGGCAATTTAAAAAACATTTTGTGGAATTTGTTACATTCTTTTTTAAAATAAGCAGGATATATGAAGTGGAGATTCATGGTTTCATAAAGAATGTTCTTCTTCTGTCATATATATGCCAATGTCCTTTTCAAGTTTAATTACAGAAAAAAATGATACTGCGATAGAAAAAGATTAAAAAGCTCTTTTCAGAAAACGAATAAAAAAGAGAGAATTCTGTGGACTTTTGCAATCATAGAATAATAGTAAGAAACTCAAGAGTTGTTCTAAAGAGAAATCAATTCTTTTAACAAAATGATCAGAAATCAGAATTTTTAGTGCAGAATTACAAACACACAGATCAAGATGTGGAACTTAGAAGACATAATGTATAATCTCTTCAAAAGAGTAATGACTCTGAGAAAATATCTGGAAAACAAATATTCAGAAGAGAAGCAAAAAATTCATAAATTCTGTATAAGCCAAAGTGCCTTACCTCAGAGAAACGATGTGCAGAAATAATTTTAAAATTGTGGTTCTTCCATAAGAAAGTGACAAATCAAAAAAAAAATTCTGAATGCCATGCTATAGAAAATAATATCCCCAAACAAACTAACAAAAAAAGCCCCACAAAACTTTTTGACATGGTCAATACACCAGTGAACTGAATCCAAAGATCAGTGCTCAAGAGAAACCCCACACTTGAAATCCTAAGTTTTGTAGTGTAAAAACTTATGTAAAAACTTTACAAATGTAAAAATTTGATAATTTTAATAACGACAAATTTTACAAAAATCCAAGGTTAATGGCCTTCAAATATAATAGAATGCCAATTCATATAAATTGGGATTATCACAAAGCAGTTAAAAATCAATGAAGATAATAGAAAAACATATTAAAAGCAAAGTAACTTAATTTGCAGCTAAAATAGCACAATCTATAAAAATTCGCTACTTTTCAATTGGAAAATGTGGACCATTAACCAAAAAAGACATCTTTGGTATTCTGGATCTGGATGAAAAAAAAAGTGAACAAAATATTTTACTTTAAGCATTCCACAGACAAGAATGGATAATAGGTATGATTAGTAAGAAAATACAAGGGATTAAAATCAGTTCTCATATTTATAGCCACTTGTTTAAAAACAAACACATTCAATTATAGAGTAAAATAAAGAACATAAAGGAATCATGAGGGGCCCATTAAGATCTAAGAAAATACAAATTTAAGGGCAAATTAAATTATCATGAGAAGTGAGAAGAGGAAAAGGCAAATTAATACTCCTTGGACTGATACTCATGAGTCCCTATAAGTAAATTTCATCTTTTTTTGGGAAGGATAGCAGTGGTAAGACTTATAAATGGGTTGAAGAGGGAGATACAAGTAGAAGGAAGGTATAGATTCATCCCTGTGCAGTTCATTGGTGAACAAAATAAGGAATAATTTCTCTAATCTTATATTAAGTTATTAGAGAATAGGATAGAAAGGAATGAAACAAACATTTATTAATTGCGTACTTTGTGACAGGTACTGTCCTAAGCACTGAACAAATATTAGCTCATTTGATCCTCATAACAACTGTATGTGGTAGGTGCTATTATTATCTGTATTTTACAGTTGAGATCAAGTGACTTGGCCAGGGTGGCACAGCTAGTAAGTGACTTAGGCTACATTTGGACTCAGGTCCTCTAGGCTTGGTGTTTATCCACTGTGCCACCTAGCTGCTATGAAAAAATTGAGTAAAACAGTGCTGAAAAGGGATTTGGACCTCAAGGAACAGAAAGCAGGTTTCAGTGCAGAAGGATAAAGGAAAGGCTGCCACCATCAAACATTGCCATGGTGGGATGGGAGGGGTATATTTGTGTTAAGAGACAGAAGCCTTATAATGGGCTTCATCAGGGGGAGAATTTGTACAATGAGACCACCTTCTCTGAGCAAAGAATTTAACTCTTGAGAATGAGTCCACATTTCAGGAGGTGGTATGTGAGACCCCTAGGAGCAGCCTGGAACCAAGGTGATGGGCCATAGGAGTAGTGAGCGATCTCAAGATATACCCCCCATTATACAGCATTGATTCTATTTCACTTTACTTCCTTCAGGAATTGATATTTCTTAGAAAAAAGTGGAGGGAGAGTTGGTGTACAGCTTTTTCTTTGCAGATTATTGTGCATTCAGTGAGGCTGAGATTCAACAAAGTATGAATCGATCCTTTACTGCTTGTGCTCATTTTGGTCTAGCAATTAACACCAAGAAAACAGAGATTCTTCACCAGTCCATACCATCCCATCCATATGTGGAACCATCAATTTTGGCAAATGGAGGAATTTTGAATGCTTTTGATAAGTTCACTTGCCTTCCTAGTATACTTTCCAGTACTGTTCACATAGATGATGAGGTTGATGCGCTCATTGTCAGAGCTAATTCATTGTTTGGGAGGCTCTGAAGGAAACTGTCGGAGAGAAGAGGTATTAGACTGCTTACCCAACTAAAGGTTTACAGATCTGTTGTGCTGGCCTAATTGTTGTATGCCAATGAAACCTGGGCAGTCTACCAATGTCATGGTAGGAAAATGAATCACTCCTTTTCCCTAAAAATTAATTAATTAATTAATCGATTATTTAATTAAATTTAGTTTGTAACATTCAGTTCCATAAATTTTTGAGTTCCAAATTCCCTTGCTCCACTAAAACAGCATGTAATCTGATATAGATTCTACATATTACCTTCACATTAAACTTATTTTCCCAATAATCAAGTTGTAAAGAAGTATTAAAACCAATGAAATGAACCATGAGAAAGATGAAACAAAACCAAAAATAAAATTTAATTTAAAAAAGAGAGAGCAAATAGTTGGCTTCAATCTGCATGCAGACTGTAATTCTTTCTCTGGATGTGTATAGCCTTTTCCATCATGAGTCTTTTGGAGCTTAGAACCTTACATTGTTGAGAAGAGTCAAGTCTATCAAAGTTAATCATCACAGAAGTAATATATCTGTGGTTGTGTACAATATTCTCCTGGTTCTGCTCCGCTCACTAAGCATCATGTAGGTCTTTCCAGGTTATCATGAAGTCCATATCTTCCCCATTTCTTATAGCACAATAGTATTCCATTACATTCATATATCACAACTTGTTTAGCCATTCCCCAATTGATGGGCATTCCCTTGATTTCTAATTCTTTGCTACCATAAAAAGAGCTGCTGTAAATATTTTTGTACATATGGGTCCCTTTCCCACTTGTATGATCTCTTTGGGATACAGCTCTAGAAGGGGTATTGCTGGGTTAAAGAGTATGCACATTTTTATAACGCTTTGAGCATTGTTCCAAATTTCTCTCCAGAATGGTTGGATCAGTTAACAACTCCACCAACAATGCAATAGTGTTCCAATTTTCCCACATCTTCTCCAGCACTTGTCATTTTCCTGTTTTGATATGTTATCCAATCTGACAGGAGAGATGTGGTACTGGAGAGTTGTTTTGATTTGCATTTCAATAATGATTTAAAGCATTTTTTTCATATGACTATAGATATCTTTAATTTCTTCCTCTGAAAACTTCCTGTTCATATCCTTTGACCATTTATCAATTGGGGAATGACTTGTATTCGTATAAATTTGACTCAGTTCTCTATATATTTTAGAGATGAGGCCTTTGTCAGAGACACTTTGTAAAAATTCTTTCCCAATTTTCTGCTTCCCTCCTAATCTTGGTTGAATTGGCTTTGTTTGTACAAAATCTTTTCAATTTAATGTAGTCAAAATTATCCATTTTGCATTTTGTTATACTCTCTGTCTCTTGTTTAGTCATAAATTCTTCCCTTTTCCATAAGTCTGACAGATAAACTATTTCCTTCTCTCCCAAATTGTTTATAGTATCAGCCTTTATATAATTTTGACTTTATTTTGCTATATGGAGTAAGATATTGGTCTGCCCAATTTCTGCCATACTGTTTTCCAGTTTTCCCAGCAGTTTTTGTGAAGTAGTGAGTTCTCATCCCAGAAGCTGGACTCTTTAGGTTTTCAGAGAGTAGCTTACAATTGAATCATTACTTTTGGAATGGTCTTGGGAAAATTCTGAAGATCACCTGGAAAGATAAGGTACTGGACACTGAGGTCCTTTCTAGAGCTAAACTGCCAAACTACTGTAGAGAGGCCAGCTCTGGCCATACTGTATGAATGCCAAACATATGTTTGCCTAAAAGACTATTGTATGGAGAACTCGCACAAGACAAGCACCCACATGGAGGTCAAAAAAAAAAAAGCAATACAAAGCCACTCTCAAGGTCTCTGAAGAAGTTTGGAATTGATTGTGAGACATGAGAAATATTGGCACAGGATCACCCAGCATGGTATGCCCACATTAAAGAATGCAGTGCTCTATGAGCAAAGCAGAATTGAAGTAGCTCAAAAGAAACATGGGATGTGCAAATTTAGAGACATCTCCACTCCAGATGTTCATATGGACTATTTGTGCCTGACCTGTGGTAGAGACTTCTGAGCTCTTATTGATCTTATCAGTCACAGTTGGACACACTGTACTTTGACCCTGATATAGTGATGTCATTTTGATCCTCTTCAGGTACAAAGGACAACAATTAATCAATGAACCAACCAACTTCCTTCCTGAATTGATGTTTCTAAGAATGGGACTTTACACAAATCATGTTGAATGGAGGCAAAAATGCATTTATACTGAATAACTCTTATATAGATCACAATGTGATAAAAATAATAATACCGGGGACTCAAACATATAGATCTAAGTAGAGCCTTAATAATGGCATTCTAAATAACAAGCCAAAGAAAAAAAGTGTAAAAATCAATTTCATGAAAGAGAATGATAATGATAAAACTACATAGCCAAATTTCTGGAATACAGATAAAGCAATCCTCAAAAGAAAAATTAGTTCTCTGAAAACATACTAGCAACATGGAAAAGATTAAAGTACTGAATATGTAATTTTTAAAAATCTTGGAGAATCTACAAATTTATCCAAAATAAGAACAGATAAGAAAATTTTGAAAATTAGAGGAGAAATAAAATGAAAAATAAAATTTCTATAGAACTGATAAAACTTAATTCTCATTCTTTGAAAAGCCTAACAGAATTGACAGATCTTTAGCTCACCTGATCAAAAAAGAGATAAGATCAAATTGCCAAAATTAAAAATTGAATTTATTGAAGTTGAATTTATAACAAACAAATGAAAAGGAATTAATCAGAACCTGCTATCAACAGTTATAGGGAAAATTTAAAAGAATTGGATAATTTCCTCTATAAACATATAAGCTATCCCAATTAATGGGACATGAAACATAAATCATAAAAATCTTATTTCAGAATATAAAATAAGCAAGCCCTAAAGGGACCCAAAGTAAAACCTTTAAAGGTGAATTCTATCAAACACTTAAAAAGCAGTGATTAATACTGATACAAAACAGTGGTGGATACAAATAGTGGTTTGTCATTTGGAAAACAGTTTTCAAACAAAAACTCATTTTAACCACATGCCTACATCGAGACAGCAAGGTGGCCCAGTGGATAGAGCTTTTAGCCTAGAGTCAGGAGGACCTGAATTTAAATCCGGCCTCTAACACTTACTAGCCTTGTGACTTGGCCAAGTTACTTAAACTCTCTGTCTCAGTTTCCTCAGTTGTAAATTGTAGATACTTACTAGCAACTATCTCATAGGGATGTAGTGAGGATCAACTAAGCTAATATTTGTAAAGTGCTTAGCTCAGTGCCTGGCACTTAGTAGATGTGATATAAATGCTAATTTTCAGCAGCAGCAGCAGCAGTACCACCACCACCACCATTACCACCTGAATTTCTAGTTTTATTGCTATACTAATTAAGAGTATGTTTTAAAGAGGTTGCCAAAATAATAACAGATCATTTGAAACAACATAAGATCTATAATGTCCAGGGAAATGATGATGAAAAGTAGGACTAGATAGGGAATAGCATTTCCCAACCTCCTTATATTATAGAGTAATAATCATAAAAACCATCTGTCTTTGGTTAAAAACTAGAAAAGTACATCTAAATAAGGAAGAATTAGAAATAACTGAGCTCAGTAACCCAGCTTTCAAAATACAAGAGCATAAATTATTTGGAAAGAGTTCCCTATTTGACAAGAGCTGCTCAGGAAACTAGAATACAGTTTGGCCGATATTGAGAACAGACCAATAACTTATACTTTATGCCACAATAAGCTCAAAATGTGTACTTGACCTGAAATAAAGTGTCACATCATAAAAATGAGATCAATAAGTTGTTAAACAATGTGTACAAATGGTTCTCAAGGAGAATGTAAACTATTAACAGCCATATGAAATATTTAAAATAAAAGAAATGTAAATCCAAATAACTCCATGACCATCCTGCCCATAAAACTCCATTGATTTTGCTATCAGTATACCATGGTCTGGTCACTATTCTGCCGCCACATATGCACAGCACTTGGAATCTGGCTTGAGTTTAAATTGCACCTCCCAAACTTAATTAGCTTCTCACTTAACCTCTCTGTGCCTCAGTGTTCTTGTAAGTAAAATAAGGATAATAATAGCAACTTCCTCACAAGGCTGTTGTGAGCATAAAATGAGATAACAAAGTTTTTTGCAAACCTTAAAGAAACATATATATGACTAGCGATGATGATGATGATGATGTCATTTTTTTCATATGAAACTCCTGTTCAGTTAATAAGTACTGAGTTTCATGTTCTATCTGTCCCCTCTTTACTGAAATTAGTTATAAATTTGGTATTTATTTAAACAGTTGGAAATTCTTCCATCCCAGAAGAGTGCTAGCTCCAAGAGTGCAGAAGGTTTCACTTTTTAAAGATGTTCCTAGAGCCTAAATTAGTACACAGCACATAATATATGTTTAATAAATGCTTATCATTGTGAAGGTTTCACCTCACATCCAGTAGATTAGAATGATGACAAGAGATGGAAATGGTCAGCATTTTGTGGGGCTGTACAAAGAAAACAACAGTACTGTTGGAACTACAAAGTGTTCCAACCTTTCTGGAAAATTATTTGGAATTATGATTTTAAAAGTGAATAAAATATCAATATATTTTGACCCAGAGATTCATATTACCCATGGAAGTCAAAGATAGAAAAAAAGATCCGATATATGCCAAAATACCCAAAGCCTTTTTGTGATAGCACTGAAGTCGTGACAAATCAACAAGAATTTATTAAAAACTTTGTAAACAAAGTGGTTGCTTGTCAACTGGGGAGTAGTTAAGTAAATTGTGGTACATGAATGTAATGAAATATGATACTGTAAAAAATGACATGTGAAGAATTCAGAGAAACATGGGAAAACTTATATGAAATAAAACACTGAAAAAAAAGCAGAATTGGGAAAACAATATGTACAATGACAATATAAACAGGAAAATAAAAAAAATGTTTTCTGAATTATTATAGTGACCAAACTTTTCCCTGGAGCAGGGTTAGAAAACAATCCACCTCCTTCCCGTTATTGCATGTATGAGATTTGTAGATTTGGAATATTGCCTATCCTGTAAGGCATGGTTGCTGTATTTGAGTTTGCTAAGCTGATTTGATTTCCTCTTTTCTGATATTTCATACAAGTGAAAATTCACTGAAAAAGAAAAGGGAAACATTCTGAGATGAGTGTGATATGAGAGCAAAAGGCATCATTAAAAATAGAACTTTAATAGATATTATTGTAAAAAACTGCATTTGGATTCAAAAAGCACTGGTACAGTATGGGAGAGAGATGGCTAGAATGCAGTTCACCTTGAAAAGGATGGCAAAATTATTATTGGTTGATAGCATGATGTATCTATCCAGAAATTTAATGTGGCTCTTAGGCTCTTTTAATAGAAGCATGGTACCCAGAATAAAGAACTCGATTTTGTTCTATTAATTAGATTGCTTCTGCCACATTTGGTTCAGTATGAGATACCACCTTTCTCAAGCTGCATTAGGAACAGAATAGGACAACTAGGTTTCAAGAAGACTTAAAACCATGCCAAATTAGAATCATTTGAAAGAATTGAAATGTTTAACTAGAGAAGAGTAGATTTCAAGGGGTTATTTCATTGTCTTTAATGTATTTGAAGAGCTATTTTGTGGAAGAGGAATTTGTTCTAGTCACACAAAGGCTTGGGGTCTTTTTTTTTCTTTTTTTTTAGAGATTCTGGAAAGCAGACTAGGGCTTGGACTTCTGATGCCCTCTAATATTCTGTGATTCTAAATAATAATTATCCTAGGCTTATAGTTTTTATTTTATTCTTACCAGAAAATTTTAAAGCTACAATTGCTGTATCATTTCATCCCAGGTTTATACTATTTAGAAATTTTTATTCAATTATATAGCTAGAATTATAAGACTTATTAATGTACATTAGATTTTACAAGTCCAACAAAATACATACCGACTGTCCATAATCCCACACGTATAAATAATCAGTATCCCTCTTATCTCTTCACTGGCTTTTTCCAGTATCAGAAGTCAGGGTACATGTAGCTACCATTGTGCCTCAATCTGAGTTTGTAGTTGGAGGAGTAGTCAATTAAGAGTTAGAAGACCTAGATTCCAATCCCAGTTTATGCTCTTAATAGCTATTTGTTTGACAGATGAAATGAAGCCCAGTAAAGTGTAAACTACCTGGTTGTGAGGGAGTATTTCGTTTGTAGTCTTTGGGTTTCCTTCAGCTGACACAATGTTTGACACAGTATAGTAACTCAGTAAATACTTGTTCAATTGAACAGGTCAGCTATAAAATGAAGGACTATGACGTCTATGATGCCTTCTTGATCTAAATTTAAAAGCCCTGTGAAAGTCACGAAAGTTCAGAGACCACCACTTACCTGGGTACATTGTTTTTTATATATCATAGGTAAATTTGGAACATTGTATAAATAACATATAATACTGCTAGTAATATAGAGTCAGTGTCATGTAGTAGCTAGAGAGCTGACCTTGAGGTCAGAAAGACCTAGGTTCAAGTCCCAGCCATTCCTGTATATGTCTGTATAACCCCCAGGCAAATCACCTAATCTCCCAGTTCCCCAGGCAATTTTGGGGATAAACTACAGAGCAAGTGGCCATCTCCATTTGTAGGAGATTCGTGACTGGAGGCTCCCTACACCAGTGAAATCACAGGTCTCATCTGTTCTCAATTTATTATTGATATTATTCTGAATATCGTATATAATAGGTATAATCTGCTGTCAACTGTCCTTTTGCATTGGCCGTCTCCTGTGCCTAAAATGCTCTCCTTCCTCACTTCTGCCTTTTGGCTTTCCTAACTTCCTTCATGACTCAGCTCCTATCCCATCTTCTGCAGGAAGCTTTTCTGGGAAATTCCTTTTACTGCCTCCCCGCCCTGCCCCTGCCTTCCATCTACTCTGCATATGTTTTGTATGTATATAGTTATTTATATATTTTCTCCAGCAGAAGAATTTGATCTCCTTGAGGGCAGGGACTTTTTAAAAAAAAAAAATTTGTATCTACTATTTAGCGTAGTGTCTGGCATGTCACAAGTGTTTACTCAGTACTTGTTGGCTGGCGGAATAACTATTTTATCATGAAAAAATATTCCCCCAAAACTTCAAGCCAAATAAAATTTTGCTTTCATTCTGCCTATGCATTTGGAAATTTTATTAGAAAACTTTATAAACTATATACCCGAAAGAAAGTAACTTAAAGACTTTAAAATGTTAGGCCTTAACAGTAGCAATATTTTTATAAACACCATTTTTATAAAATACTACACTTGTAAGGAATGATTTTTTTAGTCTTTGATAATGGCATGCATTTAAATACAATTATGTAAAATAAAATAAATATTTTACATTTATTATGTCTAATTAAGTAAAGAGATGGCATTGTGTATGGGGTTATGCCATCAGGAAATCTAAATACAGAAGGAGTTCTTTTACTCACAGTAGTTTCAGCTACCGCAGCATCTTGAGTTAAGGAGACAAACTCCACAGAGGCTTATTTTTTTCTTTTTGGATGGTCCTTCCAGGGAGTTTCCATTTCCCTTTGGTTTCCTATGCGTATTCACAGGTTATAAAGTTTGGGCCAATACGCTTGCCTTGCAACTAAGTAATAATAAGGTGAAAATGAGGAGTTTACCTATTTCATTTACTGAGAGAAGAACAAGTGAAGGAGTAGATACAAAACAACATAATGGTTTTTGTGAAGAGGAATCAGCTATGTATGAGCTATTGCCTGTGAACCATGTAGAAGGTTGGGGAAAATAGTGAATAGGTACAAAGAATTAAAAAAAGTGCAATTCAAAATTATCCAAACTAAAACATTTAAAAGTTTTCTTTTTTGAAATGAAGAACCCACTTACTTTTTGCATTTTGGAATCAGAATTTTAAACCTGGAGGGTACTCAAGCGATCATCTACTCTAACTTGTTAGAAGGAGGAAACTTAGACTCTGAGGCCACAAAATAGCGAAACCAGGAAATGAACTGAATCTCCTGATTCTAGTTTTATTGTTTTATTTCTGGGTGTTGCTTCCTAATTCATTTAGATTCTCTAATAGTAGAAGTTAGTTTCAAATTAATGTTTTTTATTCTTATAGACTTCTACCAAATTGACACCTTTGCATCAGAGACAATTTAGTGGTTGTTTATTGTTTTGTTTTTAGCAAAACTATGGCAGGCATTTATAATAATGACCAATGCCATTTATTGCATTTCACTTGAATAATATTTCACTGTTTGTTAAAATCTAGCTATTAATTAATTTGCTATGTTGAAATAAGACACATTGTGTCTTGAAAGACAAATTGCCCACAGGCAATGACAGAAAGTTGAAAATTTCTACTTCTAAGGAAATTTGGAAGGTTTATAGAGAAGGAATTTTCTGGGAAGCTCGTTCAGTGTACCTCTGTAGTTTGCCTGGAAGCTAAACATGGCCTTCATGCTACTCATGTAGCACTTAGTGATGAATCTCCATGCCCGTTTTGACACAGTTCAGCAAGCCACAGGTAGATGTCACTATCGTGGCTGGTTTGGGAAAATATATCTGCTTGTTTGACATCATAATTATTGCTTAAAATGATGGCCCCAGGACTCCAGAATTGCCTATTTTGTGAAGTTGTACTATTCTTCCCCAGAAGTTGATGTCTGGTAAGTTTGGTTTCTATGTTACTTGACTTTGGGGTTGCACTGAAAGAAATAGATCTATCAGGGCATTCTTTAATTGTGCAGTATTTTTGGTTTATCATAATGAATTAAATTGTGTTGTGCTCTGTTCTACTTTTTTTTTTCTCCCCAGTGTTTCCAGCTCTACTTATGTAAAATATTAAATATGTTTTGTCTTTAAATATTGAGCCTGCTTAAGTTCTGTGCTTAAAAAGAATTAATCCTTGATTTGGGCATAATCATTGTTATACTGGCTCTAATTTTAATTCTCTTCAAAGGTTACTTTATTTATCTATTTACTTTACCACCTTCCCCCCATGGTTACCTTTTTTTATTTTGTTTGGTTTCATTGTGGCAGATTACATGCTGATACAGCACAAGCACTTCTTGCAGGTCTTTAATTAATACTGGTGAATGGTAACCTTACTATAGATTACTTTGAAAATACTGTTTGTGAAATCTGAGACAAATACATTTTATTCCATTCTTCTATCTCATAGATATCTGAAACATCTTTCAAGTAATAAAAATTAATTGTATAGGGAAAATTTGAAAAAAATTTCTTAATATTGGTTGTTTTTACATGAAGAGAAAAAATAGATAAAATTGTTTTTATCTGTACAAATATATTGCTTTGTTTGTTGGTATAGCTGAAATATGCATTGGGATCATGGACTAATTAGTAGAGCCATTTTGAACACAAAGTGACCATACTTTCCCTTTGCTGCCTCTTAAAGTGGAATCAAAATAAACATGTTTATTTAACATGCTGTTGTTGAATCCCAAATCCAGTCATTATAAAAGGACAAAAACTATCTTTGGGGATGGTCTTTCTACAAGGAATTACTATGGACAATCCCCTGGGTAGTAGTTAGATATCCCTGTATATATTGTGGTAGAAAGGGAGGCCTTAGAGATGAAAAAAATAGAAAATAATTTTGGGGCAATACTCTGTTGCATAATAACTTATTCCTCAGACATTAGAGCTATTATCATACAACAAAACACTTTGTGTATGTAACTATCTATATCAGCCTGCAATTAGTATCACATAATGTTGCTTATTAAGAAAAGACTATAATCATTAGAAAGGATTGACAGTAAATAGATTATCATGTGTTTCCATATCTTGGTAGACAGGTATAGACCCCTTTCCTTATGTGGTCCTAAGAGAAAAAAATAAAAGGATAAGATAAATAAAATGTTTGCTAAGTAAATCCATTTTTTTTCTGTTAGCTTTCCAAGTTTAGTATCATTGGCAAAGTTGGAATGTATTAAACTACATTTTGTTTGATCACTTAACAGTTTGGTAAGACCATGATGTGATATTAATAAATTAATTAGAATTTGTTCAGATCCTTTGTTTTAATGTATCCTAAAATATCACCTCTCTGGGGCATTAAGTGTAACAAAAGCTCCAGAAAAGTGGAAACCTGGTTTTGAAAAAGATGACTATACGTGTCAGTTAAGAGGAAGAAAAGTAGTTATGTGGGTGCTTAAAAGTGGTTACAATGCTATTCACTTGAAAGGGATGCGACATGTTTTTGAAAGTAGAATTCAATATTATTTATGTCATTTCTAGTAGATAAAAATCTGAAGATTTATTAGTTTTCATATGGTAAAACTTTATCCTACTCTTTAGTTTACTGTCCTAATTTAAGGAATAAGATGCCAATTCAATTGGTATTTGAAGCAGAGTATATTATTTTATTTTTGGTTTCCCTTGGAAATTGTGAATATCAGCTCCCTTTTTATTTTCTGAATTATCAGAATTTACCAGTTAAATTTCCATGTCCACCAGAACTATTAATTTCTTAGACATTTCTTTTAAATCCTTTAGATTACTATCCATCTGGTAACAATGCAAAGCTATTCCCTATCACACAGTTCATGCTAGTGGTGATGTAGCTTGATATTCTATAATGGAAGAAACCTCTATTGCCTATAACTTTCCTTGCGAAAAAACCTATACTTTGATGTTTCCTCCTAGAAGATGCCTTTTTTCCTGATGTCAGTACTCCTGTCTACCTTTAAATTTCTCATTCTTCTTTGAATTATATTTGCCTTTTTGTTTTATGCTAAATCTTGATTCCACTTTGGTTTTTTTTTCTTTAAGTTTTCATTTTATACTATTTAATATTACTAAGGAATGAAGAACATTAAATTCTTACTGTGTGCTAAGTATTGAGGATATAAATACCAAAGCAAGACAGTCCCTGCATTCACTGAGTATATTCCAGTACAGGAAGACAGCACATGGTGTTAAGGGAAGAATGTTTTAATTTGGGAATTTACAAGGATAGAGAGTGGAGCCATAGTGGAGTCAATTGAAATATCCTTTAGAGACAAAAATGGTAATGTTGAATTGATTATTGTTCATGAGAGACAACTACACATGTAACAACAGGGCATGTGTCAAAGAGATAGCAAGGACAGACATTTAGATCAGATACAAAATTTGGTCCTATGGTCAGGACCACCTAAGCCAGCATGGTTCCAGGGTGTTCAAGAGGTCTGATGATCTGGGTTTATATCAGAACTCTGTTTAAAAAATAACTCATTTTGATTTTAAGAGAGAGTTGTTGACTCAAAGAGGGCCAGAGCTTAGAATAAAACAAAGAAGAATAAAATCTTTCCCTTTTTCTTGGGAATAGACTGATTTGGGGGATAGGGATTGACTTTGGGAAAGAAGTGGTTAATATTTGAAGTAGAGTTTATTTTGGGATAAATTTTTTTAATGTTTCATCAGTGGCTTATATTTTCTCTAAATTTTTATTTTCATTTGGTTAGAAACCATCCTCACTCACAAATGCTGAACAAATATCAAATCCAGTTCCTGGAATGAAAATGATCCTTAAGTTCACAGGCAAACTTATTAAACAGCCTATACTATAAATTTTAGTTGAAATTGTGCATCAGTGTATAATTTTTAAATGTAAGATGTGAGTATGTTAGCATATGGGTGCCTTAAAAGGGTTAAAGTTTTGAAGTTCAAAAGTTTAAATGTATTTTATTTTTTCTGTTTAATGGATATTATTGATGCTATAGGGATTATCTATGTCTTCATTAAGATAAATACTCTTTAAAACAGTGTCAGATTTCATGTATGAGAATGTACACTTATCTGTTGGCTCCCATGAAATGGCTAAGAGAGAAAAGCAAGCACAAAATTAAAGAATTTTAGAGTTGGAAGAGACTTGAGTGACCTAGTCAGTATTCCAGGAGCTCTAAACTAGGGGTTCATGCTCTGCTATGGGGTTTATGGATAGGTTTCAAGGATTCCATGAACTTTAACTGGAATAAAATCACATCTTCACTTCAATATAATGTTTCCTTTTAAACTGTGTATTTTATCTATTTAAAAATACAGTTTCACCAGACTGCCAGAGTTTGTGTTCCATGGCACAAGAAAAGGTTAATGTCCAGCTCATACCACCTGAAAAAGAGTTGCCTCTACAACATTCTGAACAAATGACCATGTGACTTTTGCTTGAAGACCTTCAATGAGTTAGCCCCTCTTTTTTTGTCCATAATTGTTGCTTATATCAAGCTAAAATCTACCTCTTTGCAACTTCTATCCATTGCCTTTAATTCTTCTTTCTGGAGCCAAACATAAGTCTATCATTCCTTACATTCCAGAGTACTTCAGATACTTCAAGACAACTATGGTGTGTCCCCTGGATTTTTTTCTTTTCTTGGCCAAATATGCCTTGTTCTTCCGGTGATATATATGTCATTTCCTCCCAGTAATTAGCCTGCAAGCTCCTGGAAAACAAGGACTAGCTTGTGCCTAGCCCATAGCAGAAATTTAGTGAATGATGGTTGATGGTAAACTAGAGGCCTTGTGCCATCCTTGTTACCCTCTCCAATAGACTTTCCAACTTAGAGTTTCTTCCTAAATGTGGTGTTCATATAGGAATAGAACTCTAGGTGTGGTTTGACCAGTGTGGAGTACCGTGGGGTTAGAGACTCCTTATTTCTGGGAGCTTCCACTTTCACTCCTCTCACTTTCTTTTTAACCCCGTATAGTCTTGCTTCTGACTTCATCATTCCACTGAAACTACTTCACTAAGTTCCTGAAGATCTGTTAGTTGTCAACTCCAGTGGCCTTTTCTCAATCACCATTCTCACTGACCACTGCCTCCTTTGACACTGTTGATCATTCTCTCCTCCTTGATACTCTCTTCTCTCTAGGTTTTCAGGACACCACTCTCTGCTGGTTTTCCTTCCACCAGATTATGCCCTCTTACATGTAAATTTTCCTCAGGTTCTATCCTGGGTCCTGTTTTCTCCCTTTATACTAATTCACTTGATGATTTTATCAGCTCCTGTGGATTTAATTAGCATCTTTATGCTGATGCTTCTCAAATCTGCTTTTCCTGTCTGAATCTCTCTGCTCATGTCTCCAATTGCCTTTCAGACATCTCAAAATGGATGTCTAGCAGATATCTTAAATACAGTATATCCTAAACAGAACTCTATCTTTCCCTTTAAACCCTCCCCATCTTCTACCTTTCCTATTATTGTAGGGGCCAACATCAGTCTCTCAGGCTTGCATCCTAGGAGTTATTATGGATTGCTCACTGTCTTTCATTCTGCAAACCCGAATTGTTACCAAGGCCTCTCATTTTCACCTTTGCATATCTCTTGAATATGCCTTTTTTCTCCCCTCTGATACTGCTACCATTCTGGTGCAGGCACTCATCATCTTATGCTTTGATTACTGCAATGGCCTTCTGGTGGGCCGGCCTGCCTGCCTCAAGTCTTTCTTTACTCCAATCTATCTTTCATTCAGCCACTAAAGTGATTTTTCTACAGTACATGCCTGAACCCCTCTTCTTCCACTCAGTAGTCTTCAGTGGCTTTCTGTTGTGTCCATGGTCAAATACAAAATTCTGTTTGGCATTCAGAGCCTTTTATAACCTGGCCCCCTCCTACCTTCCAGTCTTCTTACACCTCGCTTCCTGCCACCTACTCTTTGACCCAGTAACTCTGGCCTCCTGACTGTTCCATGAACAAGGCACTCTAGTTCTCAACTTCAGGCATTTTTCTGGCTGTATCCCGTGCTTGGCATTTCTCTTCCTACTCCACTGCAACTATTAACCTCCCTAGCTTCCTCCAAGACCCAACTAAAACTCTACCTTCTGCAGCAGGCTGTCCAAAATGTGGCGTGGGCCACATGCAGCCTGCAGTGTGATTTATGCGGTCTGCCTACAAGCATAGAAATTTACATAAATGCTTTAGTAAAGGAAGCCTAGCTACTGCAGAGCTCTCACTAAAATAGCAAAGCAAAATATATTGTCTATTGTTTCAATAAAAACCTAAGGTTGGACAGCCCAGTTCTACAGGATGCCTTCCCTAAACCCCCTGAATTCCAGGACTTTCCCTCTTTTAATCATTTCTTGTTTTTCTTGTGTATATTTGTTTGCGTGTTTTCTCCCCCATTATATTGTCAGCTCTTTGAGGGAAGGCACTGTCTTTCGCTTCGCTTTGTATCCTCAGCTCTCAGCACCGTGCCTTGCACATAGTAGTTGCTTAATAAATGTTGAATGAATACATGCAGCTCCCTTGGCTGTCATAGTACACTTTTGACTCATGTTGAGCTTTCAGTTCATTAAAATATCAGATCTTTTATGGACAAACTAGCTAAATATGTCTCTCTTGACTTAATGGAGTGTTTGTGTATGTATTTTTTTTAATGATCCCAGTGGTCTTTAATCACTAGCTTAATGTTTTGTAGAATGAACGCTTACAAAGCTGATATGAGAATATCTCAGTAGAACTGGACAGATTACTTGACCTTTTCCTTGCTTTTATGGATATTATATGTTTCTCAGTTATTCTAAAAGATGCAAATGGTGTTCGTTTGCTATTCCATTGAACTAAAATAATATATTACTTTAATGATGATTACTAAATGATTGAAAGTTCTAGGAGTACATAGAAATCAGCATAATTTACATGCCATTTTGAAGTGGGTCAAAATTTTACATTTATGTGTGTTAAATTTCATCTTACTCCATTTGACACAACATCATATCTAAGCACAGTGGCACCTAGTAGGTTCTTTATAAATGCTTATCTTCTCCTTTCTCATCCCCTTCTCCTCTGGTTGAGATCTTACTTGAATCCTTTATCTGTCAAGCACTGAATTTGCTATCTTTCCCAGGTTTCTGTCATCTACAAAGTTGATAAGCATACCATCTATGCCAATATATTTATAAATTCTTGTAAACTCAGTAGGAACCAATATTTTTTTGATGATTTGGATCTGAGATTTCTGCTCAGTTCAAATTCAACAAAAAATTTATTAAGTGCTTGCTATTACACTGTTCTAGACATTGTCTAGGCATTGTGAATGCGAAGACAAAAATGAAATAACCTTTGCCCATGAAGCTTCTCTTCTACTTGAGGGATATGCCAACATGTTAATACATGTTATATCCACATATAGATCATCTATATTATTATTATCTGTATCTCCATGTTGTATACACATGCACATAGATCATGTGTATGTATTTGTATATACATTTTCTAAAAATCATTTCTAAGGGAGAGGACTAATAACAGAGGATCAAGAAAGACCTTGTGCAGAAGGCAGGAATGCCTTCCAACCTTGCCTGCTGCACTTCCTCCATTCCATTTTATTCTTGCTCATATTATCCCATACATACCATTTCTGTTCAGCTTCTAGAAACATTTGTCTGATGGTCATCACTGAAATTATTACAAGATTTTCCAAGTGCAGTTCAGCCTAATCTTCTCCTTCTCAATTCTGGGCTTAACTCATTATCTAATTGTAGGAGCTTTCCATGTCCATACTGACTGACTAAATGGATTGCCTTTTCAAATGTTTGTCAGAGTCTGGGACAGATGTACTTTTCATGTTTTTTTGTCACTGCTAAGAATAGCCAATATTATTGGTATAGTTTTATGAGTTTCATCATTAGGCTAAGCACATTGTATTAATTTCAATTAAAAATTTTTAAACTTCTGTCTGTACCATACCTATTAATGTTGACCTTTTAGTTAGAAAATTCAGCATGTCCCCACCTTACATTTTCTTTGTTTATCATGAAACAAACACATTTTCCCTCTTTCCTCTCCCCACTAATGTTTGTTGATTTGGGTAATTTTATACGTATAGGGTAAAAGATGCCTACCTTCCTCTGACTCTGCTAATTTTCATTGACTTTTGAACTCTTCCTATGCAGACCTTAGACACATGAGCAATTAACCTTTAATAACCCTTGTTAACTGATCTTCATTAAATAAGTAGGCAAGTCCTTTGGAGTTTAGATGTTTCATATTAAATGTGTTTAGTTAATAAAATCCAGTGTCTTACTGACAATACCTCATTCTTCCCTGAATTAGATGAAAATTCATTGGGTGAAGGAGTGGCTTTAATTGTGTCAATCATCAGTCACAGGAAAAGAATGAAATGCTCATTAAAATGATAGGATTTTATTTAGATAGCATTAATAATAGAACTTGAGGTAATAATGTCATTATATTACTTTCCAGAAATATTGATCATTGCACTCTAATGAAATGTAATGCTCCTTTCCTCTTAGTAAATTTAATTTTTAAACCAACTAAGAGGTACCCTTTTAATAGGTTGACTACTTTGTGTTGCTGTGGAAATGCTATATGATTCTATTTTGGTGCTTGCTTGGATGCTCAGAGACCTTGATCCGTTCACTTGTGGTTTTGATGAGTTTCTAAGAGATATAGTAAAAAAAACAAATCAGTAGCAATAAGTTCTCAAGAAGATATTTCTGATAGTTCTGTTGTTGTCAGGTTAGTCTAAAATAATATTTTTATAGTAGATAAGCACAGAGTTACCTCTCAGGCCCATCCAGACTCTGGAACTTTTATAAATAGATCTCGTGATTTCATTTACAAAATCAATAACCATCTTGTTGCAGTCCATAGTCTTTAGAAGAGTCTAACTTTTGCAGTTAGAAATAAGTCAACAATAAATGCAGACAGAGCGCTGTGATGATGCATTCCTATTCATCTTGTAAGTCCTCCAGTAAATCTGGTTGGGACTTTAAGCCAAATCGTGAATCATCATTCCGTTAATAATTCAGCAGGGTTGATTTTTTTTTTGTCTTTGTTGTTGTTCTTCAACTTTAAGTAACACGTCAAAGAATGGGAACCTGGTGGATATTCTTGACCAACTTCCTCCAATAGACCTCCTCAGGCAATTTTTCACACTCTGCATATTTTTTCAGCTAGATCATTTTCTTGAGCATAGTGAGACACAATAGTTGACAGTATGAAGAAGTTCCTTTCTACAAACTTCTTAAACTCAACAGGGAGAAATGTAGGCCCAAGGCCTAAAATATGTTGCAGTCTAGGTAAATGGTAAAACACAGATTGTTGCAACATAAGTTTAAGGTAGGTCTAAGATCATTTCTGGTTAGTTTGAAAAATCTCTTATAATTAGAAATTACATTATAATCAATTATAATTATTTGAATTAGTCCTGCAAAATCAATGTGGATTTTTTGACCAAGGATTCTTAGTCAAGTACCTTAGAAAATGAAGTTATGGGTACTTTACCATGTATTTCCTTACAGTACTGCTAGTAACAGAATCAATTTTAGGTCACCAAAAAGAGCTTTGAATAGGAACTTTCATGTGAACACTTCCTAGACATGCTACCTCATCCTTTACCAAGATAATAAAGACCATTCTTCATAAGCTTCCTTATATCCCTAGTTCTGTACCTCAGATCTCCCCCAACATCATCCCCTATTCCCTCCTATTTAGCTTCAGTCTCTACTAAAAAGGTGACTCACTCTTTGCCAAGGCTAGCCTTTCTGTTTTTATGCTGGTGTACATCCCTTCCTCACCTAACTCCTCCAATAACTCCAATCTTCGATCTCTCTCTCTCTCTCTCTCTCTCTCTCTCTCTCTCTCTCTCTCTTTCTCTCTCTCTTCCCTCCCCTCCCTCCCTCCCTCTCTCTCTCCTTCTCCCTCTCCCTCTCTCTCTACCTCTCTCGCCTCCCTCCCATCCCCTCCTCTTTCTCTCCCTCCCCCACCTACCCTACCCTCCCTTTTTTTCTGCTGCATTTGCACATAATTCACTCTGATGACCACAAAGCCTTCTATCTTTTTTGCTTTAAGATTTAAATAAAGGAAAAAGAATCCTAGTTGCCTGAATGATTAAGATCAAATCTTTAGTGTGCCATTTTAAACATAGGCCTATTAAAGGTCTAGAGTTAGATGCTATTTTTAGTTCCTAGCACAGTATTTAGGGTGGAATTCTATTAATTATGTTTTTCAGCATTAATGATATCCCATGATCACTAAAATGAATATTGCATCAGGTATCAATTGGCAAACAAAAAAAGAGTGTGCTTTCAATATGACTTGATTTTGGTCCTTCAGAACTACTTTGTAGTATCAAATATGAAAATGAAAAAGTAAAGACCCGTTAGGGACTCCAAGGGAGTAGTGTAAATATATGGCAGAACAGTAACTTCCAAGATGCAAACACAAAAGCCTCATGAGAGATGTTCTGTCTTACAGTAGAAAGGGTGCCAGATTTGGAAGCAGAGGGTTTGAGTTTGAGTTCTGCTTTTGCAGCTCACTTAATTGGGTGGACTTGCCCAAGTCCCCTCCCCTTTCATTCTTTTTGGTTGACTCTATCCTTTGCAAATTCTCATATTTCAAGAAATATTTAACAATTCTTAGAATGCATTAATAGCAGCAGAGATGAGATAATAAGGTTCAGGTCATTTTTTCATTTAGTACACATATAATATGAAAAAAAAGAAAAACCTTGTGTCTTAGAGTGAAGTAGGCTTTGGTTTGTCAGCATAAGCCAGAGGGCATTACAACTGCTCTTATAATGTGCTTGAAACCATGCTTCAGTTGTCCTGTGCCACTAACAAGTGGGGGAATGTAATATATGAATAATATATGTCATATACATGTATGATAGATATTACATGTGCATGTATGCGTATATGTATATATTATAGTTTATGTGTACTGTTCATGCTATATATGTGAAATTTACCAGCATTTTTAAGGATTTTCTTTTTATTCTGCAATGGAGACACCATTTATTGTTATAAATTATAGTTACCAGAGAATTGCCTTTGAAAGGCTCTTATTGCGCTGTCTCATTTTCCCTTTGATTTTAGCCAATTTCACTCTAGCAAAAACATTTTGAAGTTTACTTGGTGTTATTGTATAATGAAACCCTCTGTTATAATGAGTGTCACCAATTATTCATGTATTTATTTATTTACTGACATGAGTAGGAAGTGTTAGAAGGGTGCACCAAGACACTTTTAAATCTTCTTTATACTGCTTTAATAGGACATAATTCAAGCACTAGTTCTTGATGTTTGTTGTTAAATTCAGTATATTTAAAGAAACATTAGAGGAGAACCCCTCTTAATGATCTTAATGTAACTTTTTAAAGTAGAAGTGGACATTGGAGACAGAATAGGAACAATGAGTGGGTATGTCACTTGGAAAACACTCTTCTACCTGTAAGGAGCTGTATACCATATAACCATGTAAAGGGACAGAAAGGAGTGTTGGTACAGCTGCATTGTTGAAGAAGGGAATGGGGTGTGTGTGTGTGTGTGTGTGTGTGTTTTAGTTTACATGTTCCTTCAGTTGATGGTTTCTGTGTGTGCTTTGGAAATGATATGCTTTACAGCCATAAAATCATACAGTCCACCTCTCTTGTATCTTGGAATATATATGTATACACTTAAAACATTTATTATACTCCTTGTATCTATTTTTAACTAAGCATCTATTTAAAGAACTGTATTGTGTGATGCAAAAGAGACTCAAAACAAGCCTCCAGTTTGTAAAAAGGGTAGGATTTTTTTTTTTAGTTTAAAAGTGGAATATATGTTTTCTTTAGCTGTAAAAGCACAATCAAGGCAACATGATAAGTGAGTCAGTGTTGTAAAAGTAAAACTAATTTTGCCTTCACTCACATGAGCTATAGAAGGAGGAAGCTTTATTGTCCCTGGGAAGGTGATAAGGCAGAGTAATTGTATATTATACTGTCCTGGAACATCTGCCTGAAGACTGTTGGAGCAATTCATCTATCATGGACGATACAGCATGTTTTGTCTTTTTGCTTTAACCCATCCCCACTGCTGGCCTGCACGAAGGTTTTGATAGGGACTGTGCCTGGGCTGGGGCTCACATTAATCAGTCCCCTTGTTCAACACTCCAGCTGACATAATTACAACCTGCGCACAGCAGTTATTCAAGTCGAGTCCTTGTCACTCGTGGTGCGAAACTACACAGCTCAGATCCCGAAGGAGATTGCCTTATCACACAGAACAAGGGCTCACAGGAGTTGAAGAGAATAGAAATGGGAAAATGTCTTCCGGGAGTACTATATATTCCTTTAAAATAAGACATTTGAGAGACTTACAAGGGACAAAGGGAAGCATTGTGCAGTGCCTGAAATGAACAGGTTATTATTTTTAAAAGGATTACGTAGACCATTTTTGTGAAAATGGACATGGATTATTAAATAATTTCAGTGGTCTTTCTTATCTTTCAGGGCTTGTGTTCTATTGGTTTTTTCAGAAGTGATAAAATAGTTTTAAACTTATAAAAGGTTTTCAGCACCTCAAAAAAAAGAATTCACCAGAACATAATTACAAATGCAGATATTATACCAATTAGTTGATGTTTGCCCATACAGATATATACATACATCTATAAAGATGGATTTTAAGCCATTGGATGTGGTTGCAAAAGGATTTTCAGAACTAAGTTCATTAGTTTTTGCAGTAGTTTGTTGCAAAAGTATGAAAAACAAAGCAAAGAAACTCAGCTTTCTGTTTTGATCCTTCCTTTACTTCACCCCATGTTAACCTTACTTTGGTCAGAAGGCAGGTCAGCTGCCTATTGGTGATGCATTCTAAGTGAAAAATGATATCTCCCCTCTACCATTTATGTACTCTTTAAATTTTTATAGCTAAAATAAGTTGTCTTCATCTTACCTTCTGACAGTCTGTTTGAGTACATAAGCATGTGATGATTTATGTGATTTAGATCTGTAAATCTGCCCAGTAAACCATGTTCTTATAGATACTTTAGTATACTGAGTCATCTTTAAAAATTTAACTTTTTTTTTTCATTTCATAGCTATCATTTCTACGTGTGGTTTACTCGTACCTAAAGCAGGTTCTGAAATGGACTACCAGCAGAAATGTTATGAATCATGGATAACAGTTTCTTGTTCAGTAACAACTTTACTCCTATGTTTTACACAGGCAGCACTTATAATATGAAAATCCATAGTAAATTATCTTTTACAAATGAATAGACATGATTTAGAGATTCATATTTTTAAAAGATGACTTATTTGAAGTTCCTTTGAGGTAGTGCCTTTGTGCTAAGACTCTATGGACTTTTTTGGTCAATGTTTAGGTTTCTTTGGTCTCTGTATTTGAGGACTTGCTTTCACTTCTGTGTGGATCACTTCTGACTGCTCTCTGCATTCCTGTTCTTTGCAAAAGGGATTGCCACCACCCATCCTTTCTTCCCTGGCTGATTATTTCCAGAGGCATGATCCCAATGATTCCTTGGCTTCAATGGAATGTGCTAGCACCTCATATACTTAGCTTAATTTGAAAAGTTTCCTTTGATCTTACCTGTCTTCCATGTGGTAATTTTGATTGTTCATTATTATTTTTTGCTAAATGTATCTAGCCATACTCACATGCACATATGCGCGCGCGCACACGCACACACACACACACACACACACACACGAAAAACCCAACATACAACAAAAAGAATATATAGAGATGAAATGATAGGGCTTTGCAGCTGGTTACTAACATATCAGATACCCAGCAGACTAAAGGAAAGACAAATATTACTCCCACTAGCAGTCAACGAGTTTGACAAAAAGGTCAGGGAATTCCTTACATGGAATCAAAAGGTGGAATTAATTCCACTTTTAAAAATTGCTCAGGCATCTAGTAAGATGTGAAGTAAGTAAAATGTCTTTCTTTTAGCCAAAAAACCTTTGTTACTGTTAATGTTGTTCATAGAGTTTCCATGGGCTTTATGTATTCAGTTCAAAAGTCATTAAACTAGGTAATAGGTGTTGATTTTATTTCATATCTATTGAATGGCTATAAAATGTCGACTATTTTCTTGAGAGTGTTAAAAATGTTCAGCACATTTTGCCAATTTGAACTTTTAAATTGATTTATTTTCTGATTAAAAATGAAGATGGGTGCAAAATCAGACATATAAGCACCAAATTATGCCTATTGAGTTTGCCATACTGACTGAGAAACTTTTCCCCTACGTGACTCATTAAGCCTAACCTCCATATTATTCATGGTGGTTGGGAGTAGTGCTCACTGTGCATAGCACATTGTATCTATTCTTTGTTGATTGTAATTAGAGGATAATTTTGTCATTTTACTTCCATCTGTCAGTTAAACTCTTTTTGTTTGGATTTTTTATAGTAGCCTTCAAAAGAATGGAGTAAGAAAAGAAGTTGGATTTAGAATAGTTGTTATCATAACCTATATGTTAAGGTCACTTTTAATATAGACATAATATAGGTAGGAAAAAAAGTGGGAAAAGTGAATGAGCTGAAAAGAAAACATAGAAGACTAGAGTTGGAAGAGATCTCAGATCCCTTAAAAAACATAGTCCCCCTTCTATAACATCTACCATGTGGTTGGTTATCTAGCCATTCCATAATGAACATCAGTATTGGGCAGTAGCACACCCAAGATTTATTGTACCAGAGTGAAAGAAAGAGGTAGATGGCAAGATCGGTGAAGACATCAGGAAAGCAAACACAAGTTAAGTAAGTCATTTAGATTTTCTTTGAAAGGCTGTACAGTATATAGAGAAATGCTTGACAAGAAAGGAGATTTTAGTATGATGAGAGTCACTGAAGAACAAATTGTCTAGTAAGCTAAGGAAATAAAGTTATTATGAAGTTCATTCATATTTAAAATTTTATGAAGTTGAGAAAAATATATGCACCTTGAAAATATGTCCTCAAAACATAAAGAAAGTAGGTTTTTCATTCCTGTGTTAATACAGAAAATCATCAAGTAGCTTATATTCTTTATATTCTAAAAGTTCTTGTCACTGGAGCACTTCATGAAGATAGAGTCGGATCTCTTACAGCTTTTGTTTGGATTTCAAACCGGCCTCTTGGTATTTACAAGCATGCCATATATCATTGATATATGCAGCACTCTGGCTGCAATTAGTGAACTTCTTCTTAAGAGCCCCAGTTTGCAACAATTAAGTAAATCATGCTAGCTTCACACTATAAAATTAATGGGGAATATTTGGTCAGCAACATAATCTGGACACAGTACAGTGAGATCTGCTCAAAAGCGACGGGACGGGAGCAATAATTCATCAGTTGCTCATCCATTTCTCTGCTAACTCCCAAGTTTTTGTTCGTAGCTTATAAGATAGGGCTCTTTTTTAGCAGCTCATGATATGCATCTTCTATGTGTGTGACACAGCACATAGATCTTTACACATTTACAAAATTGTAAGTGAGGAATGGGAAAAAGCTTTAATGTGCATCAATTTTATTGTCATCAGGATTAATCCCAAATGGATTGTAGATTATTTTCTCTTTGTAAAACACAAAATGATGAGTAAGTTGTCTGAAAGGATTACCCTATTTACTTCTGTAAAACATGCTGAAGATATAGGACTTCATAGATCATGTTTGTACGTATGGTGACGTGCAATTTAAGGCAAGGTAGAGTTGCAAATGTCTTTATGAAAATTCAGGTTTTGAAATACTTAAGATGTCACATTCACCGAGTAATCAACTAAGATTTCTCAAACATCCCCATTCCCAATTAAAAAGAAACAATAAAATTTTTACTTATATGTTTTTATATATTTATAAGATATATCTTAAAAGGAAATTCTCCAGAGGTAGAGTTATTTTCATTAACATGCATATGCTGTAAATTTTTCTTAAAATTGATTATGTGTAGTTATTTCATTGACTAATAATTGTTTGAACTTACATTGCCTGAAAGCCTAGAAATTTTAGATATAAAGGGTGTCCCAAAAGTCTTAGTGCAGCATTAAGCTTTAAAACTTAATTATTAACTCTATTTCATCATTTTTATTCAGCACATTTATGTTGTTAGATATATACTTAACATAACTAACATGTTGTTAGATATATACTTAGCATTTTCTTCCTGTATTAAAGTTATACTCCAGTTTTTCATTGTGACATGGAGGTGACCCTGGGTTCTCAAAAGCCATACCAACAATGGAGGACAAACTTTGGCAAATTCTTTCAAGCTAGTTAGGCTTCAGGTATTGTCCCAGTGATTCAGTGTGTATGTGTGTGTGTGTGTGTGTGTGTGTGTGTGTGTGTGTGTGTATAAAATCTATCTATCTTATCTATCTGCTTTTATAGACCTAGTGTTTGAACATATACATATTTACTTTCTCACTGTTTGAGGACCTATGCTTTTCAGTGCTGTGGATATTCCTTAGTACTTTAGCTTCCTGAGATACTATGGTTTACCTTCTTGCTTTCTAAATTTTGCAACATTAATTCTCACATAAATCTATAACCACCTCTCTCTCTCCCTCCTTCTCTCCCTCTTTTTCCTCTCTTTCTCTCTGTCTCCCTCCATCTGTCTGTCTTTCTCTCTCTGTAAACACACATACACACACAGACTAGATGGAAGGCAAGGTTTTAGCAATTGAGGAGTGGGGTGGATCAGGAATGGACAGGTGGGAATTGAGTAGAAGCTTCAAAGATGTCAGGAAAGCTTTGAGGCAGAAGAGAGGGCACAGAGAATTTGAGATATGGAAGACAGCTGGTGCCAATGCACAGAGTTGGGAAATGGAACGTTGTGTACGAAGAACACTTGTATAGGACACTGGGAAGAATATGTAGCAAGGAATGGCCATACACAGCATTCCAGAGCAGGGACAATCTATGAATCAGGGCAATAAAAGATCCCAAATCCTGGTCAAGGGGACCTACACTTGTGCAAGGTAGAGGAATAAGTTTAAACTGGAAATTTGGTTGCTCATCACCTAGTCCCAGGTCACAGATACAAGCCTGACTTAGGTGGGGACCTGTGCCTAACGGATAACAGTCCAGAGAAAGAAGTAGCCATGGGTCGTAGACTATGCACTGAACAAAGATGAAATTCATAAGTTACCAACTGTATGGCTTGGACCCCACAAGTTGGGGCAGGGGAGGAAGTGTCTCAGTTGCAGCTTTCAGTCCATAACAGAGAAACAATCAAGAGAGGGAACCCTATAGTGTTGCCATTCTGAACCAGCAAAGCTTTCCATCTGACTGATAATTACTGAATTCAGCATTGGTCTACTAGAACTCTAAATGGTGCAAGCCTACAGGCATATTGCCCAGACCCAAATTCATTTCAGAAGCACACAGGGCTCAGAAGAGGTGGGCAAATCATAATACTTTTGGAGCACTGAAAGCTTATAGGTCCCCAGCCTGAGCTGTTCATGAGATCTTCTAATTATATAGTACCCCGAGAAAGCAACAGTAGGACCAGTCTTTTTTTTTCCCCCAGAAGTATAAGGGATGAGGTCCAGACACTGGGAGAATAAGCAAAGAAAAAAAAAATTCACACCAGAAAATGTAATTAGGATGATAAGTATGCTCAAAACACAACCCCAGGAGGAGAGGACTCAAAATATCTACAGGCAAAGTTCCACTCCCCCCTCAAAAAAACAAAACAAACAAACAAAACCAAACATCTTGGGCACAAGTTCAACTATAGTTCCTACAAAACTTGAAGCAAGGTTTACCAAACAAGTAAAAAAAAATTTTAATTAATGGAATGAAAGTGCTAGAGAAAAAAGTAGAATAGAAATGAAAATTATGGAAGGAAGAAATGGAAAGGGAATTAACAGATTGGGATAAGATATACAAAATCTTGTCCAAGCAACAAGTCCTCTGAAAATTAGAATAGACCAAATAGAAAATAATAACTCTATAATACAACAAGAAATACCAAGATCAAGGAAAGAAAGGGGAAAAATAGAATTTTATTTTGGCATTTTATAACAAAAACAACTAACTAGAAAACAGATTTAAGAAAGATAATTTTATGAATCACTGAAAGCCATGACCAGAAATCAGGCCTAGACATCAATTTCAGTTAATCATAAAAGTAAACATAAAAGAAAAAGAATCTACCATTCACCTCCTAAAAGAAACCCCAAAGTGAAAATTCATAAGAAAATTCCAGAACTTTCAAGTAAAAGAAAAAAATACTGCAAGCATACAGAAAGAAAGAATTCAAGTATTGTGGAGCCACAGTCAAGATCATACTTGATGTAGGAGACACCCCTGAAAAGGAGAGGAAAGTGTATAATATTATATTCCAGAAGGCAAAGAAGATAGATTTACAACTAACAATAACTTGCCCTTCATAACAGAATATAATCTTGTGGAGGATCTTTAATGAAATAGAGGACTTGCAAATATTCCCAATGAAAAGATAAAAGCTACATATAAACTTTAAAGTACAAGCAGAGGAGTCAAACGATACCTAAAAAGGTTAATATGAATGAACAAATAAGGGACTAAATATGAATAAACTTTTTACATTATGATGTTTGGAAATAAAATATACGTATATTTTAGGTTTGTAGAACCCTATGATCAGATGTCATGAAGGGTGTATAACTAGACAGATGTTCTTATACTTTGATAATTTTTAAATAGTATTTTATTTTCCCCCAAGTACATGTGAAAACAATTTTTAACATTTAAAAAAAGTTTTGAGTTTCAAATTCTGTTATTTTTTTTCCTTCCCTTGCCCCTCCCTGAGACAGTAAGCAAGCTAATATAGGTTGTAGATATGCAATCATGGAAAACATTTCCATGTTAGTAATTTTGTGCAAGAAGACTGAGAAGGGAGGAAGGAAGGAAGGAAGGAAGGAAGGAAGGAAGGAAGGAAGGAAGGAAGGAAGGAAGGAAGGAAGGAAGGAAGGAAGGAAGGAAAGAAGGAAAGAAAGAAGAAAAGAAAGAGCTTCTGTCTGTTTTCAGACAAAATCAGTTCTTTCTTTGGAGGCAGAAGGCATTTTTCATCGAGAGTCCTTTGGGATTGTCTTGGATCCTTGTATTGCTGAGAATAGCTGCTAAGTCATTCATAGTTCTTCATTGTACAATATTGCTGTTACTGTGTACAATTTTCTCCTGGTTCTGTTCACTTCACTTTGTGTCAAGTCATATAAGTGTTTCCAGGTTTTTCTGAAATCATCCTGCTTGTCATTTCTTATAGCACAACAATATTCCATTACAGTGCTATACCACAGCTTGTTCAACCACAGCCCAATTGATGGTCATCCCCTCAATTTTCAATTCTTAGCCACCACAAAAAGAGCTGCTATAAATATTTTTGTACAAATAGGTTTCTTACCCTTTAAAAAAAATCTCTTGGGATACAGACCTAGCAATGGTGAAATTGTTCTCCCAAATGGTTGAATCAGTTCATAACTCCATCAACAGTGCATTAGTGTCTCAGTTTCCCTGCATTCTTTCCAACATTTATCATTTTCTGTTTTTGTCATGTTAGCCAATCTGATAGGTTTGAGGTGGTTCCTCAGAGTTTTTTAGTTTGTGCTTCTTTGGTCAGTAGTGATTTAGATCATTTTAATATAACTATAGATCTGATTTCTTTATCTGAAAACTGCCTGTTCACATTCTTTGACCATTTATCAATTGGGGAATGACTTGTATCCTTATAAATTTGACCCTGTTCTCTTTACATTTGTAGTAACAATCTGGCTAGCAGCTGCTGTGGGGTGTAAAACCAACTAGTTCACAGAACGCTACAAGCCCAGGTTCTTTTGATCTGCTTTACTAAGGAAAGCAATGTTAAGGGGTTAACAATCTTACTTTAATCTAGTATACAAACATCATTCACTCAGTTCAGGGGGAAAAGCCCGCACCCTGAGCTTCAAAGCAAATACAAACAAATTACAAACATCAACAGACAGACCTTGTCTGATTCAAATCTCAATGCATAGTTAGCAGAGTTTAACAAAGTCCCAACATCTGGGTTTACAAGCTGGAGGACTCTACAGCTGCCCAGTCTACACATCAGTGAGCCACCAAGAGTGAGAGCCCTAAGCAGATAGCTTTGTCTTTCCCTTTTATGCACTCTTTAGCCATCATCAAACATCATCTGAGTGACCAGAACTTAGGCTCTTACTATTGGCTCTGGAGTTATCACCTCCCCCTAGGAGCTAGAGGGCTTCCTGCCCACATCGATTTAGCACCTAATAGCTAGGGGTTTGGGGCCTACTTGGGAGTGAATATATAATCAGACCTCCCTTCATTGGCCTCATCTGAGCCCCACCTTAGTTACCAATTCACAGCCACATAGGCTTAGCCCCTAATGGATAAGGGGGTTGGTCCTGGAGGCTTAGCACCTAGTAAGACTCAAACAAAGACACTTAATTAATCATTTTAAAACAGTAAGAAAGTCCTAACTTAATTGATATTACAATATTTGAGAAATGTGTCCTTTATCAGAGATAGTTGCTGTAAAAATTTTCCCCCAGTTCTGCTTTCCTTCTAATTTTGGTTGCATTGGTTTTGTTTGTGTAAAACATTTTCATTTTATATAATCACAGTTCTCCATTTTATATTTTGTAATGTTCTCTATATCTTGTTTGGTCCTGAATTCTTCCCTTATCTGTAGATCTGACAGGTAAACTATTTCATGCTTTCCTAATTGGCTTATGGTATCACCATTTATATGTAACCTTGATAATCTTAAAAGAGTAATTAAAAGGGGGAGGAAGAGGACTGGGGAAGAGAAAAAGAGGATCAGGAAAATAATCTCTCATCATTGGTGTATAAGTAGATGTCTTTAATAAGCAGGAAAAGGGTAGGGGAAGACCAGGTGACACTTGAACCTCATTCTTTTCTGAACTGGTCAGAAAAAGAGAAAATACACACACTCACACACACACACACACACACACACACACACACACACATACACACAGAGTATCTAGGTATATATTTCACTCAAAAGAGAAACAGGAGAAAAGGGAGAGAATAATAGTTGGAGAGGATTAGTCCTAAATAAAGAATGTACAAAAATATTTATAGCACTCTTTTTGTTGTGGTGGTAAAGGATTAGAAACTGAGGAAGTTCTCATCAATTGGAGCATGGATGAACAAGTTGTGATATATAAATATGATACAATATAATTGTACTACTAGAACTCTTTCTCAGAGAAACCTGGGAAGACTTGTATGAACTGAAGTCCATTGTTTTGAGCAGTACCAGGGAAACAGTTTATGCAATGTCAAGATTGTAAAGACAAACTGCTTTGGAAAACTTAAGAACTCCTCTCAGCAACACAGTGACCAACCATGACAGCAGAGGACTTATGATGAAACACACTATCTACACTGATAGAGTGGTGAAGGACTTAAAAATACTTGAGTTGTTTTTTTTTTCTTGAAGCCAATGCAGGCATTTGTTTTGCTTGACTACACATGTGTGGTACAGTAGTTTTGTTTCTCTTTCTTTGTTATTGGAAGTTGGAGTGATGCTAGTGACAGAGAAGGCATATTTCTATTGATTGAAAAAAATAATTTTATAAAACAAATTTGCTTACATGGCTGAGTGGGCATATTGATCATTAGCTATTGCTGTTCTCTCAGTCACCTTTTATTCGGTATAATTATAATCTGATATTTTCCCTTCATGCCTCTGATATCTTTGTCTCTTTATCTCTTTGTCTTTTTATCCTTCAGTATCCTCATAATTTTGTCACCTTTATCCCAGAACTTCTGGATACACTTTTTCCAATCTGGCTTTTTTTCCTTTTGTTTCCTTCAGTGTCATTTTTTAACCTCCTCTCTAAGAACATTTAGGACTAGTGTTATGATGCAAATGTGGTAGTTCCACTGTCTTTCATGGAGAAAATTACTTATTAATAATTTTTCAAATCTTTTAATTTTATCTTCTCTTTGTTACTTTCTTCCCATTCTGTACTTAAAAGCCCTTCCAATAACTTTGCTTAGTTGGATAACTTGCCAAGCTTTGTTAAACTTGTTTTATCATTCATCAAGAATAATAAAGGATCTGCCTTTTCTTTAGTGGAGTATACTTGTTTTGTTTTTTTTTTCGACATTTGCATTGATGGAAATAAAGTATTGTAGATAACTCTTAGTAACCATGGGCTGTGATATTCCCGTATATAGTAAATGTAGTGGCTGTAAGAATTTTGTTTCCTAAAATTTCAGTAAGTTGCCTGAAACTAATGATTAAGTGACATTTAAATAGATGTTTTAAGAATTTGTTTTATGTGATCTGAACTCTCTGTGACATTCATGATTTGGCAAAGAGCGTTTTTCTCCATATGTATGGCTAGCATCCAAGAATGATATACATACACTTGATAATCTCTTTTGACTTTTTTTGATTTATACTTGAGTACCTTTTGTTTCCTTTATCTTGCCTTTGTCTATCATATGCAGACCTACTTTTGAGCTTGAAGTAAGAAAGCATTCTATTTGTATTCAATTTATTATAGGCCCTACCAAACCACCCCTTTTTTTCATTAATTAAGAAAAATAAATTTCTAGTGGATGGTTTTAGATTCCTTTCTTTCACGTCCATATTTCTTTCAGCTCCATATTTACATCTCAAAATAACATTTTTTAAACAATTATTAAAGTATATTTTGTTTTCAGTTTTTCATTGACTTCAAATTCAGCATTTGAAAATCCTCCAAATAATTTGTTAACGTTGAAAACCCACATTAAGTAGTATAGAATCAGATTTGAACACCATAAACAAACTGAAATAAAACATAAAACAGTGACAGTGTTTCATTTCTACTGTGGAGTTTTCATAATTTCAAAAATATTCCTTTATGATAAAGATAAAGATTTTTTGGTTTTCCAAACAATCATCTTTCACCATCTTTACTGAACAAATAGGATACACATAACAATAAAGCTGGCATTTCAGAAATGATCTTATTTTGACTATAGTTTACTGCTATTTAAAATTCAGTTTATTGAAAAGAATTGAAAATAACTAGGAAGTAGGTGGAGTTCCACAATATACACCACTACTGAAATCCTTAGAATGGTTTCTTACACTGTTTCCTAGAAAATAAGTATACATGCCTAGAAATAACAGCCCCCTCAAAAAATGAGGTTTCAAAGATTAGAGCAGACATTCATTCTTTAACAGAGTGAAGTGTAATGTATTTTATTTCTTTTATAATCCACATTATTTTATTCATAATACATTTTATTTCCTTATTGCACACTACTTGATGGGGAGCAATTAGAATGACACTGTTTCTGTTCATTTAATTTCTTTTTTAATAAATGATAATGTACAGAGTAGTTCAAGGGGAATAAAGTATAGGAAGACTTAAAAAGAGGTAGGAAAGGGCCAAAGAGGGCATTTTACACTTGATCCCAGTGATAAAAAGGAACCAGCGGAATTTATTGAGTAGGGCAATGATATGGCCAAACCTGTGTTTTTGCTAGTATGAAGACATTGTAGGCTAAGTGATATTTCAATACAGGTGAATCCATCAATCAAGACACTCTTTTCAAAAATTAGATCACAACTCCTCTCTGTTCTTTTACTAGGCAATTCGTATCCATGTTTTCCAGAAAATCTTCTACGTGGAATCTCCCCAACATGTTGGGGACCATCTCTAGTTCTGAAATTGTTTAGATACCAAGGGAGCTTGTATACTCTTAAGTTTTTACCATATGGTCATCCTGTCTTTTTTTTTTTCTGGTGATATATACAGTAAGCATTTGTCAAGTGTTTTCTATATTGCAGGCACTATCACCAGAGAGATGCCTTATTCAATTTATCTCTTTGATGATAATACTATATGTTACTTCTCTTGGTTGTCTCTTCATTTGTAATGTATTGCTGCCAACTCCTAATATACCTCTCCATTGTCCTTTGGGTGACTCTTATGTTTAATTCTTTGGACACTCTGGATTTCAGTCAGTCAACAAATATTTATTAAATACCTAGAATGTGTCAAGCAATGTACTAGATACTGGGGATATTGGGACAAAGGATAAAACAATCCCAACTTGTAAGGAGCTTGTATTCTAATGTAGTTGTTAGTGCAGTCTGCTGGAGGAAATGGAAAATGATGAGATTAAGTGCATATGCAGAGGATTTGGCCTAAAATATGATAAACCTGAAAACAAAAATTACCTGGGGCTGAGTTCACCAGAATTGCCCCTAAGGTTGAGAAGGAACCTAGCAGTAATAAGGTCAACAACTCAAGTCACCTCAGTAAATAAACAAGCAATCATCCTACAACCTTTGAATTGTCTCCATATCTCCTTTTCTTCCTGGCTTTAAACATGCACAAGTCTCCCCATTTAAAACAAACAAACAAACAAACATAAATAGATCTGTCAAATCTCTCTTCCCTTTTCCAGCCAAACCCCTTGAAAAAGTTGATATTTTCTTCCTCCTCTTCCTCTTCTCTCTAATTCTTCAACCCTTCAAAATATGGCTTCTGATCCCATAAAACAATTGAAACTGCCCAATCCAAACCTACCAATATACTCTTAATTGACAAGTCTGATGTTATTTTTTCAGTCTTCACCTTCTTGTTGTTCTGTCTGCTGTATTTGACATGGTTGATCATCCTTGCCTAAATACTCTCTTTTCGGTTTTTGGGTACACTATGCTCTTCTTTCTGGTTTATATCTGACCTAATACCTCCTTTCTAGTCTTCCTTGGTGACTCATCATTCATATTCTGGTCTGTAACTGGGCCTCTTCTCTTCTTCCTCTATACCCTTACATCCTTTCAGTACTCAACGTTAGCTTCCATGGGTTTACTACAGTCCCTGTAAGAATGATCATGATCTCTCTCTATTTTTTTTCCTCTCGCTCTCCCTCGCTCTCTATCTCCCTCTCTCTCCCGCCCCCCCCCCCACAGGTGTGTGAATCCAGACTCAGTCTCTCCCCTGAACTTCAGTCCTATAATCTCAGTACCAGGTGCCAATTTGGCATTTCAAGCTGGATGTGCCAGAGACATCTTAAACCCAGCCTTTCCAAAAAATAAATTTATATCTCCATCCTACCCATTAAAACTTCCTTATTTCTATCAAAGATAGCACCAACCATCCTTCGAGTCTCCTAGGTTCATAATTTCAGGATTATCCTAGATTCTTCACTTTTCTTTACCCTACATAACCAATCACTATTGAAGATGACCCTGGGAAGAAGTGGGAGGGGGCTACATGAGGAGGTATAAAAGATAGGAAAACAAGATAGCAAAAAAGTTTATTTTTACAAAAGGGCACATACCTACAGTGATATTTGGAGATGGTCAAAGTATAGTGTGATTCTTAGCACCCTGTACCTTACTTTATGCCACCTTACTACTATCACTACAGGGTCATCAATAGGCCACATAGGAATAAGAGCCATTTTGTGTTTTTGCCTGCTTCTATTGGGTGGAGAGGAAGGAAGAAAGGAATAAGTATTCATCTAGTACCCAGCACTGTGCTAAGTGCCTTACAGATTTTATCTTACTCAGTCCTCACGACAACCCTGTGATGTAGGTGCTGTTATTATCCCCATTTTATAGTTGAGGAAATTGAGGCAAAAAGGTTAAGTGACTTGCTCAGGGCTACATAACTAGCAATCTTCTGAGGCCAATTTATTGGTTGTTAGTTTTTGTAGTCTAAAATTAATTGGGATGATAGCAGCAAAAGTACATATAATTATTAGTCGATCTGTAGAGTAGTTGAGTGTTTATATTTTGGTTACTATTTTCCCAATGATTCTCTTCATAAAATGGTAGATTCAAAGAAATTTTCCCCATATCTAAGACTTTCTGAATTCTATACTAGTTTTCAAACTTTACTTTTCTAATCTTCTTTACCCGTGTTATTCTCTATGTGGCTCATGCCATGTGCACTTAATTTCAAATGCTAGTAGAACTGAGTTTTAATTTCCACCCTTGCCAATAGATACTTTTAAATACCAATAGCATTTAAAACAGAACCATCTAATTTTTTAGTGGAGAAGATTCTAAAGAATCATCCACTTTGGCCTTCTAGAGAAGCAGAATGCTATAGAGTAAAGAACACTGGAATTCGTGTCAGAGGACCTTAATTCCATTCTAACCCAAACCATCTTCTATGTACCTGTGTGATCTTATGGACCAAACTAAAACAAACCACCTAAAATCACCAAAACAGTTCTTAATCCTATAATATCTTCATTTTGTCATTGAGGATCAGAGAAGTTAAGGCATTTGCCCAAAGTCACACTGCTAGTTAGTGGCAAAGGCACTGATCTCTATAGCCTAGATTCAATTTAATTCTGCAAAAAATTTATTGAGTATCTACTGTGTAAAAGATGCTATGGTAGGAGCTAAGGAAAGTAGAAAGATTGTTAAGGCTCTCTTGCTTTGCTCATAGTCTAGTAGAAGAGCTCATTATTTCAGATAATTACTAATAAGTTCATTTTGCATTTCATCGGGTCTTTTTTTAAAGTTCAAAAGACTACATAGCATGTTTGTAATAAGGTAGAATCATAATTTGTAAGGGTCACCCAGTATTTTCAGCATTCTTTGGTCTTTTCACAATTTTCCTGAATATTATAATAGATTATGCTGATTAAATTTTCTGTTAATGTTAAATTGAATGGAATGGGTAGCATATTAGAATATACTTGGAATTGAAAAGAATATTTATATTTGAAGAAATGAACCAAAATTAATAGGATGGAATTTAATAGAGCAGGAGTAAATAGTGCCATGAATGAAGCCAACATGTCGTACATAAATCAGAGAACATCTTCTCAGCTGAGGCATTGTACTAGATTGTACAATAGATATGAAGAAGTAGGGCAGCTCTTGCTTCACTTATGTATCAAAATAGTCTTGTCCTTGAAAAATTGCATTTGCATCCAGCCTTTATAAATCAAGTCTTATTTTCCCATTAATTTGGATTATAATTTGAGAGATATTATATCTGCACTTCTAATTAACCTTTAATTAGCAATGGCTCCTAACACTTTATCTTTTAAGTTTCTCTTCTCCCAGCCTTTCAATGAAGCAGTTAATGATCTCTAAACAAATACTTAAACACACTGGAGCTATCATTATTTAAAGGAATCCTCTTGTAATATGAATAGTTACTCTTGAATTTTTTCTTCTACAAAATCTTTGTTTTGGGGTTTTTCTTAAATCAATACCCAAGTAGTAGGTAAGATAAAAGCTACCATGAATCTCAGTTCACCTTGACAACAGAGGGATACATTGTTAAAAAATAAAATTAGCAGATCCATGAAGCTCTTTAGGGATGATTCTTCAGGAAATTGAAACTAGGGTGTAATTTTGACTTACTCAAAAGTGGAGGCCAATCAAGAGGTGAAATGTTACTTAATCTGGGAACTCAGTTTTGTATTCAATTCAGCTATTGAAGAGGAAAGGAAAAGGCTTTGAGGACAGGCTGATTACAAGTGTCAACATCTCCTGTCCATGTTTAGTGCCGGATCATATGCTGGATTACAAAATCCTTGTTTTTCAAGAAATGGATGGCAATTATGAAATAAGCAAGTATTTTTTTTTAAAGAATATGGAATGAGTAGTACAGCAGAGTGGCTTCAAGTCACATCCTGTATGTAGTCCATTAGTAGTATTTAGAAAATAGTCTAGCCACCCCCTTTTACATGAGGGGACAGAAAAAATTGGCCAGACTTAATTTCATTGTGGAAGGAAAGTCTTACTGAAGAATCTCCCTCTACCAAGTTAGATCAGCAACTACTCTGGAGCTTATTTAGAGATTTGCTAGTTTAAGGTGACTTGTCCAGATTCACAAAGACTATGTGTGTCAAAGGCAAAACTTAATAACTATTATTTATATAGCACTTTAAAATTTGCCAAGTACTCGAAACCAGATCTTTCTGATTCCGAGGACACTAGACCACACAGGATTTATCTACTCTACCACCTCTAAAATACACAGTAACCATGTTGTTGTTGTATCCAACTGTTTGTGACCCCATTTGGGGTTTTCATGGCAGAGATCCCGGAGTGGTTTCCATTTCCTTTTCCAGGTCATTTTACAGATAAGGCAAGTGAGGCAAACAGGGTTAAGTGACTTGCCTAGCGTTACTCAGCCAAGAAGTGTCTGAGGCCAGATTTGGACTCAGGAAGATGAGTCTTCCTGACTCTGGGCCCAACACTCTGTCCAGTGGCCACCTAGATGCCCCTAAAATAACCATGCTATTTGTAATTCTTAAAATCCGGTAATTATAGAAGTAGAGGTCATTGAATCAGATGCCCTCATTTTATAGATGTGGAAACAGACACAGAGAGTTATGTGACATCACTAAAGTCTATCTCACCTCCTTTCTGCGTAAGTACTCTTTTTCAAATTAATTTGGAAAGTGTGTGTTGGGAGAGGGAGGCATCTTAATTTTATATAAGGACATTAATACCTACTTCTCTTGCCTTAATCCACTAGTTACTAATTTTCTAACATCTCTGATTTCCTAAGAAAGGCAATATGATATAGCATGTGATAGATTTGAACTTAGAGGACCTGGGTTCAAATTCCACCTCTGTCATTTGCTTCCTGTGTGATTTGAGGTAAGTCATTTAGCCTTTCTAGGCTTTAGTGAAATTAAAGAGTTAGACTAAATGACTCTCTTTGCAACCTTTTAAAGCACTACGTATGTACTAGTTGTTGTTATCTATGATCCTGTTGGTTAACTATAAATTCAACATTTCATCTTCAAATGAGCCCCATCTAGTGGGAAGACTGAGTAATTGCAGAATGTATCTGGCAGGACTAGAATTTGGAGGGGGCGGAATTATGCTCTAACCAAGGAGTTCCTAAGCTTTTTTGTTGTCATGAATCTCTTTGGCAGTCTTGTGAAAACTACGGACCATTTATGTTTTTAAATGCATAAAATAAAATATATAAGACTACAAAAGAAACAATTTTATTGAAATATAGTTATCAAAATAGCCTTTTTAAAAGTTCATGTATGCCAGTTTAAGAACCCAGTTATCCTATAGAAAAAATATCTAAGTACAACACTGCTTTGTCTTTGAATTAAAAAAAATATATGGCATAGATTTACTCTAAAAGTTCTAGTCAAAGAGGTTAACAATTTCAAATTAGAAGGATGAAATCAATGATATATGTTCTGAGAAGAAGTTGAAAATTGAGAATTCTTTATTTTAGCCAAATAATTCAGGAGTCATTTATCAAGCACCTACAATGTATAGGGCAATTAAAGAATATCAGCAGTAATGGAAACGATGAAAACTGAGGTATAAAAACTGAAATAATCTGTTTGTTTATAACTATCTTTTAGGGGATATAATATATCCTCAGAAGAATATGGATTTATGTGGACCTGAATGGGACAATTAAGACAACTATATTGAACATCCTTCCAAGACTCTGTCATGCTGATCCTCTTAGTTTTATTCCGTAACATTCTTGACCCTTTATGCTAAATGAACTTTATTTTGCACCCTGAGAAATTCCTTCTTTACCGTCCTCTGTATAATAACATCCTAACATCATTCCTTGAACTCTTCCTACAGAAGGTTAAAACTGAGCCTTTGCCCTAGGATGTCATGCTCAGAGAATACTTCCAGCACTTACTGTTTATCTACAGTATAGAAAAAAAAAAGACAAACGTCACCCCTAGTTAGCAAGAATAATTAGTTAAAATAGGAAAGTACCAGATGATGAACAGGGAAACAAAAATTACCCTGGACACAAAAATTCCTAGTTATGGTTCTGGTTGTTCCAAAAAAGCTTGCTATATTTACGATAAAAGTTTTATCAGAGAGCCACGTGTAGCCAAAATATACCCAAAAAACAGGGAGCATGCCAAACAAATAAATAAATAAATAAATGGAATGGACAAATAAATAAATAGATGAATGGATGAATAAATAAATAAATAAATAGATGAATAAATAAAATGAGCAAGAGAAAGAAGGAATGTAAAAAAAGAAGTAAGAAAAATGGCCTCTGAATAATATGTTAATGTGCACATTCCATGTACTTTTTAATGATAACAGTCTGGGGCATCTTTTTTACTAAAATTCAAATAAACTTTTCCCAACCCAAATCATTTTAAGTGACATTGAGAAGACTGCTAGAGACAACAGTAAAAGCTGAGGGTTGTTAGCATCCAAGCAAGAGAGAAGCTAAATGAAGCAAATATGTAATCTTAAAAAGTAGTAGTCATCTTGAGGCCATTTAGTGTAGGGGCAAAGAGGCCTATGCTCCTCAAGATTACCTGAGAGCATTATTGTATTCAGTGGAATAGTCATCATATTGATTCTTTCAGTTCTTCCTCTACAATACCTTTTCCATTTGTCTTCTCTTTCATTCAGCCATCACCTATTATCTCTTGCTGTCACTACTACAATAATTTTAGTCATTCTTTCCACTTCCATTCTCTCCATCATTCTCATCTAATCTATATACTGATGCCATGTTAGTATAGTACATAACTGTGATCCTGTTAGTAGTCCCAGTCAAATCCTTTGAGTGGTCACCCATTTCTTTTAAAAAAAATTCAAAATATATTAGTTAGAGATTTAAGGCATTTCATACTCTGACCCCACCCTTTCACATCAGCTTCATACTTTCATTTATTCAGTGAACATTTTTAAGCACATAGTTAAGTACAGAACACTTTGCTACATCCTGAAGAAGCTGAAAGGTTTAGATAAGATTTAGTCCCTGGCCCAATTAAATTTATAATTTAATTAGTGAAATAAGACGCAAATACCTATAATTATAGTATACACAGTTGTCATGCCATCCTGTTCTAGCCCCAAGCCACACTAAACGTCTTGCCTTTGTCCACACTGCAGTGTACTTCATACCTAAAGCTTAGTTGCTTTTGCCCATTGAAATTCTACCTGTCCTTCAAGTCCTAAACATGAACAGTGCTTATTGGTTTGCAGCTGTGTCTACTTTCTCTTATAACTTTACTGTCTACTTTATCCTTTTTTAACCTTTCACTGGGCCATAGGATCATAGAGCTACTAGGGACCTCAGAAGGTAGTTTAGTCCAGTCCTTTTATCTTGCAGATGAAGAAACTCAGGAGCAGAGATAACACAGATAACACAGATAGACAGTAGAACTAAGATTTGAACTCAGCCCCTCTTACTCCACATACAGAGCTCTTGCTGTATCATGCTACCCCTCTCCCCAACTCTAGTTGTTAACATCACCATCATGGCTAACATTTACATAGTCCCTGCTATGTGCCAGGCGCTGTGTTGAGTGCTTAGGCATATTATCTCATCTGATCCTCACAACAACCCTGGGGAGATTATTTTTCCAGTTGAGAACACTTGAGGTAACAAACAGATTAAGTGATTTGGCCAAAGTCATGCAGCTAGCAAATATCTGTGTTCAAATTTGAACTCAGATCTTCCTGATGCCAGGCTCAGCACTCTATCTACTATGCCATTTGGCTGCCTCTAAGCAGTAACACATACAGTAAAAATTTGATAACTCCTATTATTCCCTGGCAATACACAGATAAAACATTTTCTTTGAAATGATGCTCATTACCAAGCTTAAAACATTTCTCCTTACTTTCTTTATGAGATAGTAAAGCTTTAAGGTCATCATACTAAAATTGTTTCTCTGGCCTTCTAGTAGACTGAGAATACCTTGGTCGAAAAGAGAAGAATGATGAGTTTGGAATCCTAGGACCTTGGTTCACATCCTTGCTTTGACTACCTGTGTGCATGGGCAAGTCACTGAACCTCTCTAGGACTCAGTTTCCTTATTTGTAAAATAAAGAGGCTTTTACTAAATGACTTTAAGAGATTGTCTCTATGATCCCATGATACTCTGACTGGCTTTCAGAACTTCATTGTAGGTCCCATCTGGTCATTCCATGATCAGAGGACTTATAATTAATAGTGATAACTCTGAAATGTTGACTGCCATGTTTTGATGCCTTAGGGAAGAAAAAGTTACTCTTTGGCTTTCTCTTTCCCAGTTACCTAGCATCTGCTAAAAATTTTATGTAGCATACAGGTAGGCTTAGTATAAGAGATTATGATGTCAGTTATGGCTTTGATCCTCCATCAACATTTGCCATTACTTTTCTATAAAGGGACATCTTATATGATGAATACAGACTCTACTTATTACAATAAAGTAGATGGCACACCATAACAATCTACAGGAGAATGGCAAACACTTGTCTTGCTTTTTCTGCATAAATGTCAATAAGTGATTCTCAGCATGTTCTCTAATTTATCAAGTCACCCAGTTCTTATTTCTCCCTTTCTTCTGCATTTTTAAAAATAATAAAACACCTTTTTAGGCCTCCTACTTTCTCGAGTTATCAACCCTGTCTTGACTGTTTTATTGTAGAGTCTACGTTCTATTTAGGTTCTCAGAGATATCAGCTTATTTTTGTCAAGGGTACGCCCTTCTTGAAAATAAGATATTATTCTGTTTCCAAAGTCATCTGTTTCTTCATGCACTCAATAATAGGATACATTGCTATTTCTTTCCCAAATTTAAGTATGTACCATACCTTACAATGTGTGTATTTTAGTAATTTTATTTTCTTCATTTGACAGGTGATTGGCTCTGGTGACTTTTAATACCTAGCATTTTGTACAAGGAAATAATATGGGTAGTACAACAAAATTGACATTTCCAATAAACAGTACTAATTAAGTACAGTACTAGCTTTTTGTTTTTACTCCCCAATGTCAGTAAACAATGGTGAATTTAGGGGTGACTCTAATGTGGTATCTACGTTGTGAATAAAGTGGAAGGCTTCAGTTAACAGAACTATTTGGGACTGTCCACTGAATCGAGTCAGTAAAAAATAGAATTTTTGGTTTTCAGGAACCATGAAATTGATCTAGAAATTGGTCTTAATTTTTAAAAAAATATATATTTTTGTTGATATTTTCTGTTACATTATATAGTATCCCATGCATCCTTCTCCTTCCCCCAGCAGAGAGCTATTCCATATAACAAATAGTGTTTTTTAAAGAGGAAACAAAAAGCACAGCCAGTCAATACATTGAAAAAGTCTGCAAACCTGTGCAATGTGTAACACTTTTGGACCTCACACCTCCACGAAGGGATAGGTTGGGGGAGTCCTCTCATATCTCTTCACTTGAGTACCACTTGATCTTTATAATTTTGTTACATTTACTTTTTATTTGGGGGGTGTGTGTAGTTGATCTTTCTGCTTACATTGTTGTACTTGATGTGTCAATGTTCTCTTGATCTGCTTACTTCATTCTGCATCAGTTCATATAGATCTTTCCATGTTTCTATGTATTCATCACACATTATTTCCTCTAATAGTAATATTCCATTACATTCATGCACCACAATTTGTGTAGTCTTTCCCCAGTTGATGGGCATCTACTTTGTTTTTCATTCTTAGTTATCACAAAAAGTGCTGCTATAAATATTTTGGAGTATATGGGAGCTTTTTTCTAATCAGTGGCTTCCTTGTGGTAAACCCAATAATGGAGTCTTTGGTTCAAAATACCATTTCACAACTCCACCAAACAATATATTAATGTACCTGTCTTTCTACAACTCCGTTTATAGCAAATTCTCTTTGCTGTAAATGCGTACAAGGTAGTTGTACAATCTTCACCTTCCTTTATGGGTATATTCATATATTATGTAGATATACAAACATAAAGATCAGTATATTTATTATTATCATTACTAGTCATTGTCAAATAAATGCATCTCTTTTCCACAGAGAATTTACCTTCTTATCTGAAAACAATCACACAAAATTATTTAATTAGAAACTACCATGAAAAATAATCTAGGTCTTTGAACTGCTTGTTTAACATAAACATTCAAGATGAAGACTGTCTTATTCAGGAGCACCCCAGTTACAATGAAGTTCTCCCCAATTCCAGGCTGTCAGATTTTTTTCAGGTTTTGTTGCTATTTTTGAATAATTGTTTTAAATTCATTGAACATGAATTTTTTCACCTGGAAAATAATTTTTTTCTTCAATGTTCTCCAAGTTGTACCAAATTCAGTTTATTAAAATTTTCTTAGTTAGTACCTGGGATTTTATATTTTCCTCTTCTAAATATCCATGAAATATAAAAAAAATCTAGAGCATGAGTTTTTAACTTGGAGTATGGGAACTTTTTATTTTAGTGTTAATAAACGTATTTCAGTAGAGTTGGTTTCCTTTATAATCCTATGCATTTAAAACCATTAGTTCAAGAAGGTGCTTTTCTAGCCCATCAAAGGTGCCTCCCCCCCCCCCCCCCATATACCAGGAGGTAGAGAATCTGCTTTGATCTGCAGGTAGGCCTCCTTCTCATCTGGAAGCTCCTTTTTGGCAGGTTCCTTTGTCGAATATGCACAAGAGCTGTGCAGGATGATGAGACATGGGTCGGGAAGCTCCCTTTCATGAGATCCTAGAGCCAGTGAAGTGTGGAAGTGTACGTACAAGCCAGTGAATGAAGTTCTCCTTAGTTATGTAAAAGATAAACTTAAAAGATGGGCTCCAGAAAGAACTGTGTATATTTTTGTTTGAACTAAGTATATTAATATTGTTTTGTTTTTGTCTTTATTATTTACTTAGATCAAATTGTGCAGAAAATATCCGCAAGCATATTTTACATACCGGTAAACATGAAGGAGTCAAGATGTACAACTGCCCCAAATGTGACTATGGAACAAATATTCCTGTGGAATTCCGTAACCACTTGAAAGAACAGCACCCTGATATTGAAAACCCTGACCTGGCTTACTTACATGCTGGTAAGGCACCAGAGCTGTTTCTGATGGGCTTGTTTGTTTCTGAATATTGATATTTAAATGATTGCTACTGGAATGATACCCTTTTGGTATCCCTGTTGTTTTTTCTGATCGAAGTAGAGTATTAATCGATCCATGATACTATCTGCTTGAAGACTTTAAAAGGAAACAGGATATGCTTTTGATCAGTTTTATTCTGTTCTACTATGCAAGCAGGTCTTTCTAATCACATTTGGTGGGGAGAAAATACTGTAGAATAATCATGTCATAACACAGAGATTAACAGCTGTGTGAATACAAAACAGAAGTGAACTCAAGCCATCACAGTTATATAAAATGTACTATCTTGACCTAATACTAAATTTTCTAATGTATATTTTAAAATTGTTGTGACTTGAAGTACTACCTGCATTTTAAATTTGGCTTCATTATACATAAGTTTGTCCCCAAAAGAAACTAAATAACTGTGGAGGCTCATGAATGATGAGGAGAAACAAAAAATATGGAGTGCTACTAATTCCTATATCTGACCTCCAAAATTCTTATTTTTAAAATAGATTATTGTTGATATATTTTATTTGTATATCACCCAGATTTTGTTCTGAATCCCTCCTCCTCCCTACCTCCCACCTTGACCCAGAGAGCCATCTCTTATTCAGAGAATTTTTTTTTAAATAAAGGAAAGCAGAAACTAAAAATCCAGCAGTTAATACATCAGAAAAATCTGGTATTATATGCAGTGTTCCAAACCTGTGAACTCATTTTCTCTGCAAAGAGATGGGGAAGGAAGACAGGGAATAGTTCTCATGCCTGTTCTTTGTAATTCTCTAACCTTCTTTTCTTAACTGTTTTAAGTTGTTGTTTATTCCATTTATATTATTGTAGTCATTGTGTCTCTTGCTTTCCTGGCTCTATTTGCTTTGCTTTGCATTAGTCCATGTCTTTCCATGAGTCTTCATATTCTTCTTGCTTGTCTTTCTTATAGCTCTCTAATACTTTATTACATTCATGTATCAAATTTGTTTTGTAATTCTTATCTGACATACAGTAGGAGGTATCCCAGTTGCCTCCTACAGAGAGCATTTGTTATGGCCCAGCCATTTCAATAATTCTAGCCCAGGTGATCTAGAAAACATAGATCAATCAACCAGCATAAATAATGTCACCTTTTGTTGGTTTTTTTAATTTCGGTTCAGAAAAAATATTTTCTGATTGCCAATTCTGTGTCTCTCTCAGAATTTTTTTTATCTGTTAGGTACATGTGATGTTCTCTAGTAGATTATTATACTTAGGTGAATAGGAATCAAGGAATGTATAAAAAAAATTGAAGAAACTGTTGCATATACTTTTTTGCAAATATCTTGTTTGAATGGAGATAGAATTTGAAGGATAAATTTAGTTAAAATAAAAATAATGTGTTAGGTAATATATGTGCATATTAGCATACTTATTTTTCTTCTGTTGTGTCCTTTTAGCATTTTTATATACTTATACCTGTACAATTTGGTTATTTCAGCAACAGTTTCTACTTCCTTCATTGGCAAGCTTTATTATTGAAAGCTTTTTGAACTAGATCAGGGGTGGGGAACCTGTGGCCTTGAGGCCACATGTCGCCCCCTAGTCCTCAGCTGTGCCCCTTTGACTGAATTCAAACTTTACAGAACAAATCCCCTTAATAAAAGGACTTGTTCTGTAAAACTTGGACTCAGTCAAAAGGCTGCGCCCAAAGACCTAGAAGGCCACATGTGGTCTCAAGGCTGCAAGTTCCCCACCTCTGAACTAGATATATTATCAAATTTATTGGATAAACATAGATAAAGTCATGTTGAAATACCTGCTAGCCCATCAGTACCTCTGGGTTTTTCATTAATATGGATGGATGGCATTATGGGTTTCAGCAATGCTACCTCGAAGAGCAAGTACTCCAAGAGGTGTCACAGCCAAACAAGCTGAACTGAGGAGGTTATATGTCAGGAAGGTACCAATTTCACAGTATTGTGGCTCATCATGCATTTCTAGGAATAATATTAAGATTGACTGATTCTTCCTTCAGTGGTCAAGCTGGAAATTTAAAATGGATTGCTTTCTCTAAACGTAAGGATAGCCTAACTAAAATCCTTCTTTTTCAAAAAAAAAAAAAAGAAAAGAAAAGAAGAGAAAGAAAAAAGAAAGCTAATTCTAGATACCAAGAATATGTACGTGCCGTTACTATGCACGCTAAGGGCACCTGCTTTTTGCTTACAGATTCATTGTACTGGCAACATAGAATTCATTACTTGGCTAAGTGCTTTGGGATATCTTTGGGATGAAAGGTGTTGTATAAAAACAAATTTTATCCCACTTTCTTTGTAGCTTCTCTAAGTATTTCTGTAACACTTTGTTTAAAACACTCTTTCAAGATATGTCACAGCAATATTCCTCAGTGTATTCACAAAAGAAACCCCCATGCAGCCTACTCCAGAGTGCACGATGGAGCTTTTGTTTCCCATTTCCTTCAGTAGTACAAGAATACCCCTGTTGAAAACCTTTTTTTTTTTTTAAACTTTGATAAACTTGGTTCAGTGTAATAGATTAAGGTATTTAAAATAACTTCATGCCATGGTTCTGTAATTTTTACTCCATATTTCCATCATTGTTTTTGAGGAAGTGTAAAAACAATCTCCTTAATTGCATACATCAATATAATTTAATCAAATTATTGCTATTTTTTATTTATGTGTACACACATATTTTTTTAGTGGTGTCAACCCTCCTGGTTTATGAATTTCATGATAGGTGGTATTGTAAAATTTCATGTGGCGATATAAAATCTTAGAAATGTTTTATGCCCAGTCCTGAAGGATTCTCTTAGCCACATTCTCTCCTATCTACAATATTAATGTGCTGGGAATTTTGTGAGCTGAAATCCAGTGAATCATGTTACGCAGTTATTTGATAAAAGGTTCTGATTCTTAGCAGGAAGATGGAGTTTACTGCTATCCTAGGACAGAAACAAACAAAAAAAAACTGCTCTAGTCCTCACTTGACTACGCATGCATTTCAAAATGTTTTAAATGCAAGGAAAAGGAAAAAAAAATGGTGATTTTTGTATTTTGGTGGTTATAAGTGTTATGTGCATGAGAAATATGTGTGTGTGTGTGTGTTTTTTTTTAGCCAAAATTTCTTCTTCTTCTTTTTTTTTTTGGCTAGGTGTTGTTTTTTTTTTTTTAAGAAATACATTATTTGTGAAATCTTTTCATTCACTTGAGCTGTTGATCCACTTTCATTTCTCTATTTTTGACAAATAAGAAAATTTATTATTTTAAAACTATTTCACATTTCCTTAATTTTTTTTCCTTCAAGAAGTTACAAGTATGTTGTAAGCACTGATTTTCTGTGCAGCCCTATCAGAAGATAAGAAAATGGAGTAGATGACTATTTGAGTTCCCTTAATTTCTAAGATATTCTGGTTCTCCATTCTACAGAAAGCCTTATAAAATCCCCATAGAATTTATGTTAATCAAATTAAATATTTTCATCATGGCTTCATAATTATTCCTTTACTGAAATAAAATACATTTCATTCCAAACTTTATCTTAACTTGGTTATCTTAGTGTTGAAAGCATCTTGTTCATAGATTACCTCATTTCCTTGAATCAACTTCACTTTTTTCTTACTCATTGCGTCACTGTTGAATTCTTTTTTTTTTTTTTTACATGGAAGAGATCAACTGACCTCCACTTAGGATTAATGTACAGACAAGTTTTCTTATTTGTAAAAGTTATAGTATGCTATATTAGCCAAATGAAAAAAGATGATCTCATTTTTACCTATCAAAACAGAGAAAGGGACGGCCAAGGAAGAGGTCAAAGTACAGTATATTGGAATTATGCTGGTAGCTGCTGCTAAACCCATTGTTCTTGGTAGGACATCCAGATGACACCAGCAAAGTTTTTCCTTTACATCAATTGATAGAGCCTAGGTATTAATGTAATTATCATAATATTTCTTCTTAAATGATCATCCTGTTGAAATCTTGATAGGCACTTTGGTGAATTCTGAAAATATCTATCCAGATATTCTCAGACAGATATTGCAAAATAATGTTGTTGGAATTCTTTGGTTCCTGAATGATGGAAGAAATATTCCTGGTTCCTTTGGGTTTTGACTATATCATCATTAGAATTTTCATCTTTCTGAAATCTGTTTCAAGTAATTAAGTTTCATGTTATGTTTTCATAGTGAATAAAGTGCTAAATTCACAATCAGAAAGATCTGAATTCAAATCCAGGCTCTCCCAATTGCTAGTTATACGAATATGGTGAATTACTGCTACTTGTTTTTAGTATATGTGATTCTTTTTACTTAAAATGAGAAATAGCAAATGCCTCTCCAAAGAAGTGATTTTGTGTTAAAACAGAATCTGCAATAGGAAAGGAAAGAGTGAACCCAAACACAAATTGTTTATGTCCAAATGAGATTTACTGGAAGATAGTCTTTACATTCAAATGAGGACTTTGTAGGGATGGAGACCAGGATAGTATAAATCTCCAAATGTGCATCAGATCAACCTATACAGTAGAATAGAGGTTTAGCAATTGGAAAAGTTATCCTTCCAGCATTCCCTTTTTGCACATGTTAAGGTCCTATCTCTGAAAAATTTTCCTTATTCTCCAGTCATTTTATGGCAGTGAATGGTCGGGAAAGCAAAGAGATGTTTTTTTATGTTCCTTTCCAGGTCAACTCCTTGAGATCTTTAAACACTATAATTGTTTGAAGAGGCGTAGCAGGGAAAGCTCCTAGCTCACTCAGTGGCTGGCTCATTGGTTGGACCTGCTGTCATTGAGAGACCTACTCTCATAGTTTTAACTGTATTCCAAGAAGCGTTCCTGGAGCAAAAGGGGTACATTCCTCTACCCAGGTGCCTCTTAAGTGACCTAATGGCAAAACAAAGTAAAAAGGGACCATGAAGTTTGCTTATGTTCTGATTTTCTGATTTAACCATGGCTGTTCTGAGAGATACTCCAGACTCAGACTCATGCTTTACCATGAGATAGAGTACAGTAAATAGATGTTTGCTCATAGCTTTTTGTTCAGTACTTCGTATATTTGGGTATTCTGCAACTGTGAGAATGGCCAAGAGATTTACCAGGGACTAGAATAGGTTCTAATACATATAGTAGGTTATTTGTCTGTAAAATGTCGTTAGTACTAGTACTGCCCACAACAGGTTGTTGTGAAGCTTAAATGAGATACTGTTTGTAAAGTGCTTTGTAAATTTTAACGTGCTATGTTAATATTAGCTATCATTATTCCTATATGATAATTGCTGTCATCAATCTTGAGTAAGATTTTTCATTAAATCATTATATGTATAGAGTAACATATAGCTATGTACTTCTAAATCTTAATGAATTGGGATCTTAGTAGTTTTATTTACAGTGGCAGCAGAATTCTTCATTTTTTATGCAACTTAATAGTAGCTATCATTTTATGTCATTTTTTTTTTGCTTTCCTTGTCATTACAGTAAGAATGGGAATGCTTTACTCTTATCAAAACCCCCAAATCTTTTTTCTTTCCTTTAATAACTAATTCAGTACCATTTAAACTATACTTAGCTGGTTTCTTAATTCTACCCAAGTGCATCACTTTATACTTAGACACATTAAATTTCATATTCCACCTCTGAGCCCATTTATCTAATCTATTACAGTTACCCTGTAAAACAGCTACATCCTTTTGTGTCTTAACCACACCCCCTCATTTAGTGCCATATGCAAATTTGCTAATCTTACAGATTGTCTTAATCATTAATAAAAAATATTAGTGTCCCAATATAGATCCTTGTGGGACTCAGTTTATAAGCCAGTTTCGTTAAGATTCCCAGGCCCTCTGTTTTTAACCTAGTTTCTTTCATACTATTTTATTAGTTTGGTGCCTGACCTGTGTCACAAAAGTTGGTACAATAATTCATTCTGCGAAACTCTGTCCAAAAAAATCTCAGAAAATTCTGACAGTGTCTTATTGGCTCTCCTTTATATAGACCAATTATTATCTCACCCAAAAAACGAATGAAATTTGTCTGACACGATTGCCTTTGGTAAATCCATTCTGACTCACACCTATTAAATTGTCCTTTTCCAAATGTATCATTAAGCTCATCCATAAGTATCATCTCAAATTTATTTCCTAATATAGTTGTTAGACTTACAGGTCTATAATTTTCAGCCTCTTCGCTCTTTCTTTTTAACATTCAGACTGGATTCGTTGTTTTCCAGCCTCCTAGTATTTCGCTCGTTAACAAAAGACTTCCTAAAATAATTAACAGTTCAACAGTTTGATTCTTTAGCCTCGTACATCACACATTGGTTAAATTCATTCTTTTTTTCTTTTTTGCTGCTTTTCATATCTACTTTTACTTCACAACCCATATCTAAATATTCTAGACTTTTGCTATAAAACTGCTTTCACAGGCCTAAGAGATCATGTTGTAACAGGGTCTTTTTGGTACTTTCTATAACTACTTTTCTTGCCCTTGGATGAAGTCCAAGATAGAGAACTTCCATATACCAAAACCTACTAGCAAAATGTCATAAAACTATTTCTCTTTGATTTACTAGTATTGGTAATCATAGTGCCCTCAAGACTAACTGCCACCTATGGTTGTTGCTATTGTATATGTTTTGGGTAGTTAACCAAAATCTACTCTTCTTTACTTTTTTAAGAGAAATATATTAATTTATATTTAGATGATAGACTTGGTCAAGACTTTTTTTTCCCGTTAAATACAATTCCTTAGTGAATGATAACGTAAACTGTTTAAATTGCATTTATTTATTGGTTAGCATACTTTCTACCTTTTATTTATGTATTTCTAGTATTTATTTCTGTACTGCATAACTACTTTTTGTCTATTTAATTTTGAGATATAATTGAAGGGTTTTATGGGTTTCATTTGGCCATTCTATCTAGTTTGCCATCCTATGAAGGCTAGTTTGATCTTCCTAGTTCAACGACTACAGAGGTTATTCTGTTTTCTAGTATTTTTGAAATCCTTCTTGATTTTGTTGCTTTTTAATATAGTTAGTAGGCATGAAAATGCAAGAAACACATTAGTACCATTGTCTCTTACTATTTTGCATTTTTAGTCACAAAGAGGAACCAATAGGCTTTTGGAAATTTGAAGCTAATGTAATTTTTATTGCCAAGGTAATTTTAAGAAATGCTTAAAGAGGACTTTTGGGAAGAAGGTGAAGGGTTTATGCATTGGACAATTTTGAAAATGTCTTATCCTACCTCTTTAATTATGGGAAGCTGCATGATGGAAGGATAGAATCACAGAATTTTAGAGTTTGAAGAGATTTCAGAGCACATTTTGTTCAACCCAAACCTGAAAATGGATGCCCTTTACAACATACCTATCATGTAAATTCTCATCCAGCCTTTGCTTGAAAACCCAGTGGAAAATGAAGTATTAAGCAAGACGTCTGAAAGCTTGAGTTGTAGTCAGGATGCTGTCGTTCATCACTTTTGTGAAATTTGTTGAATCACTTAACTTCTTAGTGCTTCACTTTCTTTATTGTCAAACAAGAGTAACATTTACTGCTTCTCTTAGGAAAATCCATCTAGATTCTATAATTAAGTATGTCAATAAGTGTAAATCAACAATATTATTGTTGATTTAAAAGAATTCAGAATAGTATTCTTGTTTTGCTGTTTATGGTATTGGGGTTTGGTTTTTTGATGTTAGATTTTTGGTAGAGGGAGGTACTATTTTCAATAGGAGGAAAAGCAAAATGGGTTCCAAAAAGAATCTGTATTTTTTAATTTGTATGACTCAGTTTTCTTTTTTTTTAATTACATCATATCAATTTGTGTTTAAAATCTGAGCTATTTATATATATATATATATATATATATATGTGTGTGTGTGTGTGTGTGTGTATGTGTATGTGTACTTACACACACACACACACACACACACACACACACACACACGACCAGAAGTGTCTCTTTGTCATAGTTAACTGTTCTATCATTAAGATTATTGGGTTTAAATTCTTATCATACTTTGGACTTTTAGTTCCACTCTGTCTAAAAGATACAGTACTTGCTTGAAATAATTTCCTTTCTAGTATGCAGTTTAATGCTCTGTAAAATCCTTAATGACATTTAGTACATTTAAAAGAAAGTTGAAGGAACACCATTGAAATGCAAGTTTTGTTGGCAACACCTCTATGATTGGCTAAAGAGATCTGAAATTCATGGGAAAGCAGTTCAATTAATCATTTGTTTTGGAACTCAGGCCCTCTGTAACTCAAGCATGTCCCTGTCTCTATATAGTGGAGGAGAAAAGTATGGAAGCTCTGTTTTGTTCTTTTTTTTTTTCTCTTTTGCAGTAATCAGTGAGTTAGAACATTTTCCTAAAAGTCACATTCATTCATTTTCTAATATATTTTACTGTGCTTTTATGAGTAGTTTGGCTAAAATACAGTATTTTCCCGTACTTCCTCATAGAACTTTTCCATCCTTCCCTTACTTCTTCTTGAGGGAACAAGGTTATACAGGCAAACTGCTTTATGATTACTTCATCAACATCAGACAAAATTGAGATCTTATCTGGACTAACAGTTGCAATATTCATGAACCAAATCCTGAAAGTTCAAATAGTTAAAAATAAACAAAATTGTGATCTTATCCCACTTGACAGCCACATTTATCAAAATATTAAGGAAAAAATTGATTGTTGGAAGTTATAGTGGCAACAATGTGATTTTATCAGTTAATGATAAGGATTTTGCATTTATATAGTGTTTTTTATTCTGTTCAATTCAACCCACTTTACATCTTTTAGAAATTTATATGTATATACACACACACATACACACACAGAGTATCTCCCAAGGCTATCCATTTTAACCACAACTGAAATGTAGCCATATTTGAGGAGAAAACAAAATAGGTGTTGACAAGTACTTAATACTCTAAGATACCTTTTTTTTTTAATTGAAGCTTTTCATTTTCAGTGACAATTAGTGCCACAAGTTAGTTGGATTATACAAGAAACTCACATTTATTATTTAACACCAATGAGAAAGCTTTAATTCAGAATTTAGTGTATATAACATTGTGTATAATTGTCCTAGTATAATTTTATTCAATTCAATTTTCATTTTAAGAATTCTTATACCAATTTTGGTATTAAACTTTGGTTTAAAAACTCATTGGTGTCTTCTACCTTATCTTATTTAACACTTAAGGATCTAGTTTTGAGTCAGAAGGAAGATTATTTTATAATCATCTTTCAGTCCCTTCTCCGAGTGACCTGTTATAGCGAGGGGCTTATAACTTATAGTATCTGCCTTACATGTAAATCTTGATTTAACTGACTTTTCAAAATAAGCCAAAGATAATGGGAAATTGTACATATTCAAAATGTGGTCCATAATGAAAGGTTTATTTCATGATTTATCATAACTTTTAGATAATGGTTTTTCTCTCTGATTAAAAAAAATCCTATAAACTGAGAATTCCTTAACATTTATTAAATTATTTTCTAGCTAGAACAGAAGACTACTTTTTAAAAACACATTTTTTCCTCCATTATTGTCCCTTTTTTATTTATTCCATACCTGAAAAGAGGAAGTAAAATTTTAAACATTTTTGCTGATGAACTTGTAGCTTTAAAACCATATAAGCCAAAAAAAACCCCCAAAACTCCAATACCACCAACCTATTCAATTATAGAATTTAGAATGGGAAGAGACCTTAGAGATAATCTAGTCAAAAACCCTTCATTGTACAGATGAGAAAACTGAAACCCAAAGAGGTTAAATGAGTCCCATTACTCTGAAGTGACAGAACCGGTACTCATGCTTAGAAGCTATTGTTCTTCTTACTCTATCACATGTTAACAAATATCTGTAATAAAAACACACTTTGAATGACTATAAAAAGCTATTAGTTTTTAGTCAGGAAAAATATGAAAAATAAAATTATTATCCTTTCAGATGTTCAGGATTTTCTATACTTGTCATTGTTTCTGAGGGGGAAAAAGTGCTTAAATGCATTATTTTAAAAGAGTAAAAATCCTTCCAGGTAAAGTAGTCACTTAAATCAACTAACAGCTCTTTCTTACTATAGCACAGTATAGCTTAGGCCCCAGCTAGATAAAATGATATTTTTGATGGCTGGTCTAGTTCTTTAAAAAAAAAAAATAAAAGCTTTGCTTCAAACAGGTTCATTCTTGTCACAGCTATTAGTGCCAGTCTTTCAATAGCATGTCAGATTGATTGGCAGGTAGTCATTCTTTCCTTTTGTCAAGAATCATAATTTTAGTGTGTGCCTGAAATAAAAACCTAGCATAAGTGATTTTCTGTTTGTAAAGGAAAAGGCAAGAACCTTTTGCAAGCAGCGTAGATTAATTTAATTATGTTGCATTTCATAGAAAATTAAATAATAGTTTATTGGAATGGATCTCTATTTTTGGACAGTATCTTAATGGACTTACACAGCTGTCACCTGGTTTTGCAAATTAAAATTAGACTTTATCATGATTCTTTTCAAGATGTCTGATCATATTGAAGAAACTGAATTTTAAATGAAACTCGTACCTTAGAAAATGAAGTAAGCACCAGTTCCTCAGTGGTCCCTGAGTCTGAGAGTAACATTTTTGTCAATCACTTTCAGTGAGCAGTGTTCAATTGGTTTCCCTTCATAACTCCTTTTATGTTCTTTTTAATTGGCCAGTAGGGGCTGCTGTTGAGTGACACGAGAGTAACAGTTCAAGTTATATCCTGATATCAAAGCAGGGTGACTGATTTGCCAAACACACAAATGTTTTAGCATAAAACATTCATTCAAAAACATAGTTTAGATACCTGATTTTTAGATAACTGATTTTTAGATACCTGATTTTTCTCTGATAGTGATGTCTGTGGCTCTCTACATGTTAAAAAGTTTGAGCTAGAAGTTTTCCTGACAAACAAACATAATGGATTCTAACCATAGCTACCTTTTTTTGAATTGAAGATTATAATGATAATTATGTTCAAGTTTATTTCACCAAATTAACTTTTACCAGACTGACCTCTTTATTTGTCACAGCTATTAAAGATATATTGACTACATATTGTATTAGGCGTTTTTATAATCCCATATTGATATTTAACATCCTTGCCATATGTATCCTGAGGTTTAGAAATGTTGAGTTACTTATCAATGACAAGAAAGAAGGAAAGGAAGGAAGGAAGGAAGGAAGGAAGGAAGGAAGGAAGGAAGGAAGGAAGGGCAAGCCAATCCTTGGTAGAACTAGGCTCTCACACATCATACTTCCTTCCTACACAAAGGAAGCCAGAAAGGTTCATTAAGGACCAGAGGTGAACTCCTGTGCACATATTTTTGTAGTTACTGCTATATTGAAGCATGTTTAATTTTCTTTTTTTTTTCAACCAATCTCACAGATACACAACTCATTCTCCTACTTATCAAGCCTTCCCCAATAAAGAAAAAGTTCCGCAAAACCAAGAAACACATCAAACACATCTGAAAACATATACAACATTCTATACCAATAAACCCCCACTTCTAGGAAATGTAGAGAAGAAAATTTTCTCTTTTTTTTTTTCAAAAAGGTCAAGCTTAGTTATTAAAATTACACAGCGTTCAGTTTCATTTTATCATTTTTTTCTAGTAAGAAATTGTATGTAGATCCATTGTATATATTGTTTTTTTCCTGATTCTGCTTATTTCCCTATGCATTGTGTCATATGTCTCCCCATGTGTCCCTGAATTCCTCATATTCCTTGTTTCTTATGGCACAATACTATTCCATCACATCCATATGCCAATTTCATTAAGCTAATCCCTAATCAATAAGTACCCATTTGCTTTCCAGTTCTTTCATACCACAAAAAAGGTACTGTACACAGCCTTTTACATGAGAGATTATCTAGTCCAACCTTCTCATTTTATGGCTGAGGAAATCAAGACCTAGAGAAGTAATAGAACCTTCTGGAAAAAAACAAGTATTATAAATAATGTATAATATGCCTAGCCAAGTTTTTTTTTCTTTTACCATACCAACTGATGTACTCATTAATTCAAAGTAAAAGGCATTTAATTAAACAAGCAAGATAAATTACTTGTCAGATTCCTTCCTGTATACAGGGGCAAACTCTCCCACACATTTCCATACCACCAATAGGAGAGGTAATACATGCAGCTGTGTATCTGCGAATTCATACACCTAGAGAACCTTTGTATGTAGGGTAACTTCGTTATCTAAATATCTTCTGTGCTGGAAGTCCTCTCTTGCTCTGCCATTTGCTGGTCGACTGTCATGTTGAGTCTTGCTTATCTTCTACTGTACTTTGATCAGTGAGGTGCTATCTGCTTATATTCTACTACTTTGCTCTTGACTTCCATCCGCTGATTTTCTTTTGAATTACAACTACTTTGTTGCTTCTTACAGGCAATGGAAGAAGTCTTAGCTCTTTTATCCTATAACTTTAGGGTGTGTTTTAGTTCCGTTGTGTGTCAGACCCTTAGCCATTCACAGACAACCAGTAAAAGCCCAAGGCTTTGGTTAAATCTGTTTTTTGAAGTTTGCTTCTGCCCCAACTACTACTCCCTAGACTCTCATGTTAGATTTGGGATGAATATATTGATCCCAAATCCCATTAATGTCCATTCTCAGCATACTGAGTATACGCCAGGTGCTATAGGAAGTTCCCTTAGCAAGACCTAAGGAATGGATGGTGGTGACAAGCTTATTTCTTGCTCTTGCTCTTCTAAAGAGCTTAAAATCTTTTTGCTACATGTATAGACATTAAGTTATATCACCATATTATGAGTCTTTTCCTGTGATGTTTAGTCAAATAGTAATTTTGGTTTTAAAAAATGATTGTTTTATTATTCTTAGTATATTTATTTTTTTCTATACCATCCCTTCTATCTGCAACTAAGAATAATACTACCATAATCACATATGGAAAATATTTTATACTTGGTTAGAAAGAAAATTTTTTAAAATTGTAATGTTCATTTTATGTTGAATAAGACATTTGATGTCTGAATTTGTGTATTTTATTATTTATGTCAGGATCAATGTGACTGTGTTCATCTTCCAGGCATGAAGATGTCAAGACATTAGCCTATTACGTTAATAAACATGGTCATCTCACATAAGACACAAGAAATGATTTTTTAACATTGCAACTAAAAATAAAATGTCCTTGGAATACACATTTTAAGTCATAGTTGTAACATAATATGTTGCTTTATACAAAGTTTTCACATGGTTTTTGATATTTTGTTATGAATATTACTTATATTTATGGTCAACATAAATACATTTGGAGTTGTGAATCCTTCACTTCCTTGAAATGACTGGAATCTTGGTCTGTCCTAAAGTACATATTCTCAGTTTTGATTTAAACATTAGTTATTAAACTTTTAAAAAGGAAGAAGTAATGCAAGAAAACATTACATTGATTTGCTCTGTTATTGGTATCATAGCACCTGGTATATACCGTAGTTGCTTAGAATTAGAAAAACTTTAAAGCTCGTATAGAAGCTGTACTGAGAAAACTCACTGTCCTGCTGCCTGAATGACATTGCCTGTGGACAATCCAGTCTTTGCTTAGATACCTTCAGTGTCAAGTTCAGTGTCTTCCAAGGAAACCTGTTCCTTTTTTGGATAGCTCTCATTTTCCTCTATATTAAACTGAAAGTTCTGTCCCATAACTTCTCCTCTTTCCTACTAGCTCTACCTTTTCGAAACCTCAAGTTGAAGTTGAACTTCAAATATGTGAAAACTATTATGTCTTTCCTTAGTCTTTTCTTCTCTAGACCATACCATCCCTGTCCTTTCTGTTTTTTCCCTGTACTGTGTTGTTTCTAGACTGTTCACCATTCTACTTCCCTTCTTCTACATGTACTTGAATTTCTTAGTCTTTTTTTATATGAAATATAGCTTTCATGTGTTCACATGTGTTTTTCCAAATCTCTGTACAGCCATTGTTCCCTTGGCTTTGGCCATGGATATTGATTGGCAACTAGGTGGCTCAGTAGATAGAGTGCTGGGCCAGAAATCAGGAGGACCTGAGTTCATATTTGGCCTTAGACAGCTGTGTGTGACCCTGGGCAAGTCACTTAAACCTCTGTTTGCCTCAATTCACTGGAGAAGGAAATAGCAAACCGGTCCAGGATCTTTGCCAAAAAAACAAACAAACCCATAAGCAGCATTGGCATGCTGTGGTCCATGGAGTGACAAACAGTTGGACATGGTTAAACAACTTAACCACAAATTATTTGATTACCTATCTTGATGAGCTCCTCCTCTCACCCCTCCCTTCTTTCTCTCCTGGCCTTGCTTTGGAAGTATTTCTAAATAGAGCAGTAGTCCCAGCTTCTCTACTGTTAATGAGAAAACTCTCATCTTGGACTTTTTTGGAGTTTTCCCTTTCTCTTATCAAATCTCTTAAGCTCCCCCATGTTACTACATAATTCCACCCTTTATCAGCTCCAGCCCAGAGTTCCTATCCTATAATCAGGATTCATCAGAACTACTCGGTCCTAGATGGCGACAGCTAATGTTTCATATTATATAGAACTAATGTTTTACATTAACAAGTTAAAACTTTTCCTTTCTATTCCATTTACACCAAATAGCATTCAAAATTTACATTTACATTTTAGCATATCTGTCTTCACTTGATGTAATGCATGCACTCAACCTCCATCACACTTGGTAGGGGAGTGAATCCACTCCCATTTCCAGCTTCTAGTGCTTTTTCCCTTAGTTTCCTTGTGTTTACTTTGTAGGTATCTTTTATATGCCTACATTGGTTCACATAGTCTTCATCATCAGAACATAAGCTCCTTGAAGAGAGGAACTATTTACTTTTTTGTTTCCCTAAAACTTATTATAGTACCTGGAAGATGGTGGGCACTTAACAAATGTTTATCAATGGAGTATATCATTCTCAATCAAATTTACTGGAATAGTGATGATAACTGTTTGCTTGATCGAAACTTGGACCTAGACTCAGGAAAACCTGAGTTCAAGTGTGGCCTCAGATACAATATAGCTTTGTAACACCGGGCAAGTCATTTCAATTCTGTTTACTTCAGTTTCCTCATCTGTAAAATGGGGATAATAATAGCATCTACCTTTCAGAGTTGTTTTGAGGATCAAATGAGAAAGTGATTATGAAGGATTTACACAGTGCCTGCTACATAATAAGTGCTATCAGTATATGTTAGCTATTTGTTAGCTATATGTTACTCGGTTTTAAAGTACTACACTTGTTTATAGATTTTCATTTAGGTTCAGAAGACATTTCTACCTTTTGCAATACTTTTTTTTTCTTCTAGGCATTAAGAAAACACATAGTAGGGCTATGTGTATAAGAGAAAGAGAGTAGTAACCCACAAGTAGGAATTGTCCTGGGAAGTATGAAAGTGTACCTCCTATTTGACCTGATCTCCTGTCTTTAGTGTCTCTACTGCTGGAGGCGGCTGTTGTTTAAATATCTGAATGTATTTCCCAACGTTTTTTAAAGAACTAAATTACCCTATTATTATTTGTTTGGCTTCATGATACTCATACACTATCCTTTCTTTGTGTGTTGAATATTTTAAAAATTAATTGCCTATTTTTTTGTTTGAAAATTTTTGACACCTCTTAATAAACATATCGTCGTCATTGAAATAAGAAATTTACTACTACATGAAATTTTCTTAACTTTAAATGATTATAATCCTCTAAATGGGTTAATATACACCAACTCAATTATCTGAAGGGACTCAAGTCTAGTATCTTACACAGGATTTCTGCTATTCTGTGTTAGATAATCATCCATGGACTATATACCACCATCCACAAAGGATAAGTAAATTTTTCAAAGGAACAAATGTGGTGCAGAAAAAGTAGAAGCTATAGAAATTAGTGTTGTTTTTATGGAATAAAGTATGATTTGCAACTAGATGTTTGGAATACATATTTACCATGCAAGTTTTAAATTGATCTGGATTTTGTCAGCCAAAAAAATAGGCGAGACAATAAACCAAATACTTTTCATTTATATATGCACCAGTTAGATGGTCAATTAAATCGATGCCACACCTTGTAAAATTAAAAAAGGATTCATTGTTCTAAATGGAGGACTGGAAACTATTTTTTAAAAGAAGCTAAGATTGAGGCTGGATTTGTAACAACTCTGATTTCATAGATACTCAGCTGTCTTGAACAATATACCAAGTGCATAGTTATGCAAAGACTATATTTCCTGAGTGCTTGAACTAACAATGCTCCTTAGACCTGGGGGCACTATATTTCAGAATAGCTACATCTGAGAGTGTATTATTGCCTACATAATACTACCACCTGTTGGCCTTTTGCACTACAGCTGCCTGCTATGAAGATGGTGTCATTTTGGTTTATTGTCCCTCTTTTTTCATTCAGTTGCCTCTATCTGCTGGGCATCAAGTTACACAAAATTTTTAATTAGTGCATTTTTGGATATATGTCTTTTGGGGGGTCTGTGTTTCATAGTTCATTTGTTTATTATTTTAAAATCATGTCCATGGGTGTGTGTAGGGTAACCAAAATGATACTCATTATATGTATTTTTTCTAAATTTACTTCTTGAAAACATGAAAATTGCATGCCTTAATATTGTGTTCTTTAAATAAGTTGGCAATATTTAGAACACACTCCCTTATGTAGTAATTTTGCATCTTTTCAATGTAGATACTGATTTTACAAAATTAGCTTGTGGCTGTTTCATATAATACTAAAAACCTTAATGGTATTCTTGTCTTTTGGTTTCTGTCATTGAATGGATTTTCAGTGCGTTAGAATGATTTTTCCACCTATTCCTTGACTTTGACTCTGATATTAACCTTTTGTAATTAAGATGCTTTGTCTATTTGACACATATTATTCCCTTTTACTTCTTCTAAATTATATTTTACCTCCAATAGTTTTTTTTATCACTTCCCTTATCTACTCTTATACCACTTCTTTGGTACCTTTCAAATGCTAAGTGCTGTCCCATTTATCCTTAGTAACCATGCTGAATTTTTCTGTCCTTTTTAATATTTAGGTTTTATTGGATGAATGTAGATTGCACCTTCTCTAACCGTGCCTTAAATAATTGCCACTTAAGGGAATTAAGAAGTACAAGGGAAGGAAAATGCTGACCCATAGACTAAGCAGAGGGAGAAAACGTTCCCACTGGGTCCAATTTCCTAAGAAGGACCATCAGGATAGTGGCTAGGCCCTGAAATTATGGTCTGAATGACCTCTAGAAAATGATCAGTTCAGAAAGGAGCTTGTCTGTAAGTGTTTGCACCAAATGAAGTAGAGATAGGCAGTAGTCACCCCACAGAAGAAAGACAGTTCTCTTGTCCTTGTATAACCTATAAAAGCATAAGAGAAAATAATTTCAGCAGTATTTAGACTTGATGAGTTTGGAGGGTGATAGGCAGTCCAAATCTTAATGTAAACTAGTAGCAGTATCTATTTTATTCTGAGGGGAAGATTAACATATCTTTACTTCTAAAGGTATATTCTTCTGTTTGTGTCATGTCTTCATTATTTTAGATTATGTTGCTTCTCATAAGTGATATAAGATGGACATGAAGTCCTAAACATCTTGAAGACCTTCGCAAGGAAAAGGTTGAATGATTTTATCTGAAATCTAGAACCTTTCAATTTGATTTGAGAAAGATGGAGCTAAGATGTGGAAGAATTTAAGAGTGTGTGTGTGTGTGTGTGTGTGTGTGTGTGTGTGTGTGTTTTAAATTTCAATGAAGCTTGTGGAATGATTTCAAGTAATAGTTATTGTGGTACCTTTTTCTAAAAAGCAAAGTACAAGGCCTATAATGATAGGCATTTGTAAACAGTCTTTGGGGCTGGGGATAGGAATGTTTCTATTTAGGTATAGGCTGGATTAGATAATCTCTGAGGCCACATTTAGACTGTGAGATTCTGTTATCTGGGCACAGTGTTAGTTGACCTGAAATTGGGAGTATATAGATGAAGAAATTAAATGTGTATTTTTTCCATTTCTCACCATACTCCTCATCACCATTACGTATTTAGATCCTAGGAATAATGACCTTGAATTAGGTGCCGTATGACCAATATAACCTTTTGCTTAGAGTTAAAAATTTTCCATTTCAATTCTTTTGTAGTCAAATTATATGGTATAGCAAACAATATTCAGGATAGAGATTGAAGTTCTTTATTTTATATGCAAAGATCCAGCAACCAAACATTATTTATAGCATTATCTAAAGATTATTGAGAAATCTTAATGACTTTGGGAAAAGAATTGCAACTAATGTGACATTTTCCTTAAAAATTGTCATTTTAGCAAGTAAACCCAAAACAATTTTTTGGAACTATTTTGATTTTTTCGAAGGGCGGCTAGGTGGTGCAGTGGATAGAGTGCAGAGCCTAGAGTCAGGAAGACTCATCTTCATGAGTTCAAATCTGACCTTTGAAAGTTACTAGCTGTGTGACCCAGAGCAAATCACTTAACCCTCTTTGCCATAGTTCCTCAACTCGAAAATGAATTGGAGAAGGAAATGCAAACCACTCCAGTATCTTTGCCAAGAAAATCCCAAATGGGGTCACAAAGAGTCAGACACAAATGAAAAACAACTGAACTGAACTGATTTCCTCATTTCCAAAATTCTCAGCATGACATCTATTGTCCTTTAGTAGGTCTTTTACTGGGCCTATCTATACAACCATATTTGTGATTGATTGTCTTTAAAAATCCAATGCTCGAACAACATTAATTTACTCAGAAGGTACACACCATGTGCTTTTCTGCCTCAGAGCCTTTGTACAGGTTCCTCATTTTGCTGAATGTGCCTCTTCTTCCTCTACCTATTTAGAATCCTCTCTCACTTTTTTGTTTTGTTTTATTTTTTTTTGCAAGGCAATTGGGGTTAAGTGACTTGCCCAAGGTCACACAGCTAGTACATGTGTCAAGTGTCAGCCACTTTGAACTCCGGGATTTGAACTCAGGTCCTCCTGACTTCAGGGCCAGTGCTTTACTCACTGAGCCACTAGCTGCCCCAAGAATCCTCTCCCACTCTTAATGATCACAGCTGTCTTTGTGCCTCTCCTATGCTACTAACCACGTTCTGTCTTGTATTATGGCCACTTGTGTGAATTTTATAACCCTCCTATAGGATAAATGCTGTTGTTACTCTGTTCTAGGAGAGGAAGGGTCATCTCTTGTTCCTAGGTACCTCTCACAGGAGCTAAAATGGCAACCACTGCTCAATAAATACTGATTCATTAAGTAGTTGAACTTGTTACTATTTGCACCTGTAAATAAATTTGACCTAATACACAGAAATTTTAATTTTAAAATCTTTAAATTAGGAATTATTTGTATTATATACCAATCTTTACCTTATTAAAGAATTGTCTACCCTATCTATACCTTCAAATAAAAAACTACACTCTTATACTTGAGTGGTTCAGAGTGATCCCATTGATGTGGATAATGCATCCTATGATACAAATCACAACCCATACATGCCTTCATTTCTTCTATAATTTCTCCAAAGATGGTCTGTTCATCATGCTGAGAGTCTTCTTCTAAATCTCATGACATTTGATGGCTACCACTGGAGTACCTGTACTATCCATCAATTCTACCCCTGTTCTTACTGCTTGACTGGTCCACTTCCTTTTCCAGTCACACATTTCTGTGATAATAGCCTTTATGCTAGTTTTCCTCCACAATTCTTCATTAGTGATCCATTGCAGCATACTCCCTCCCACCATGACCCTTTCTGTTGCCCTTTGAATGACCTGAAACTTTAGTTTTTGAGATACTATTGTATTTTATGACTCAGTCATACAGCTTCGTGAGAATAGTTTTGTTGTTAAAAGAGAGGCCTTGGTTTAAGGAAAAACTAGAAGTCATTAAAATTATGGCACAATTTCCCCAAAGCAATCCAGCCTACTTTCCTCCTACCCAAGACCCAGTTCAATGACTATCCACAAGGTGCACCCAAGTGTATAGGTACTAATTACTAGATTTATAGGCTATTTTTCCAATTGCATATCATAATATGGACAATAGACTTTCTTCATCCACTTGCTTCTTGCATCAATAATTAGGTAGTGTTTTGTAGTCTTACACAGTCGGCACAATTTCATCTTCAGACATCTCTATCTAGAAGACTTCATCACCTGTAGTGAAATTTCTTCTGTGAACATTCTTGATGTCAGTGACCAACAACATTGGCAAGCTTGTATAGTATTGTATTGTATAGTATTGTATATTGGCAAGCTGTTAGTAATCAGGAAGTTAGTATAAAAGTTATTATTTTTACATCTTTTGAAAAATCATTTTCAAAACTTTGATATTGCCAGGGGAAACACTTTATTGGATGAGAATAAGAGACAACAGCATATATCTTTTATGTACCTAGTTTTTCATATGTTGTCTCTCTTGTTAAATATGACTAGAGACTATTTGTGCCCTTCTTTATATCCCAAGCTCTTTGCACATTGCCTGGCCCATGGTAATAAATACTTAATAAATGCTTTGTTCACTGATGACTATTCCCAAATAAGTGTGTAGTAAATTATTCTCATAAAGATTTTTGCAAAGTGAAAATGTAAGGGTAAAATTCAGGTGTTATTGATATTTTCTGAGTCACCTATTTTCAGTAATCATACTGTCTGAAATATTTTCCCCAAGTATTTGGTATTTCAGATTTATGTTGGGAAAAGATTCTTCAAAAGTCTTGGATGTATTTCCACTAGCATAGACCTCCCTATGTATACTTGATCCACTTCAGGAGATCTCGTGGTAGAGTCCAAATGTGTGGTTTCATCATCAGCGATCAAGAAAATAATTTCTTATAGAAATATTGACTTCTCTATTTTTTAATCTATTTTCTTCCTTCTGGTTTCATGTTTAAATGGCCTTTGGATGATCTGGTTCAATTGGCTCCTTTATATAAATTTGTTTTTCCCTCCCTTTTCCCATATCTATGTAATAATATTGCTCATAATCTTCCTTTTTCCTTTTAACAATTTTGTAGATGAAGAGATAGATGTTTGGCTGATGTGGTGATCAATTTTCATTTTGTCATTGTATTGATTGATTGATTTCAGTAAAACTTACATAGGTGTAATAATGATGGTCTGTTCTTTATCCATTTCTCATTTTAAAAATTTCAACTGCTTGTTTAATTAAGTTAGGTTGGAGTTGCCTCAATTGCCTATCATACATTCTCATTTTTCTTCTAATTTACTAGTTAATTTCTACCTTTGCTCTGACAAATTGCTGGTATTGCTTTGTTTGCTTTTTATTTCTGTACCCAATACTTAGCACAGTCCTTGATACTTATGAACACTTAATATATTCTTGTTGATTAATTGTCAGATAATTTAGGAATAATTCCTACATCTTTATTCAGTCATTTACTATCCATTAGAATATAATAATTTTCCTTTTTTCTGGTGTTCTTTGGAGTTCACCACATCTGACACATCCCAATTCTCTCCTTTATAAAAGTATTTATGATTTTCTGTTTAGTCTTAACAAGCACTTGCCTTTTTCTACTGCTGAGGGAATTGAGAGGATTGGGACAGCAAGTGGTTAATTGAGTGAACTACACTGACTCCATCTTGTGACTCAGTTCTGGAGCTAGCTCCGTTCCTTTTCCATTCAATTATGTGTCTAGTCCAATTTCTTTCTTGTGAGAAAACTTTGATTATGAGAAAACCCTATTGTACTGTTTAAATCTAGCCCTTCATGGCTAGGAAACTGGACCACAAAACTGGCCCCGTAATGATCAATCAGTTATTATTTTTATGTTCCTTTGATTCTTTTTAGAGACCTAGTGGGATTGGGACACTTCTTTTTCTGTTGTTCACTCTCCACCTCCCAACTTGGAAAGTCCCTAGTTTTTTATCCCATTAGGAATCAGATTACTTAATGTTGTATTTTTCCTTTTAATTAATTCTTCTTATTTAATTGTTTTTAATGTATAAACTTCTATCTCCTCGTGTATTTGAGATCCAGGCCTAAGCTGAGGAGGTCTGGTTCTGCTTTGTTAGGCAAATGTCATGCATTGCTTAATAAATTGATATACTTGGAAGATTGAACCTTTGTTTTCCTCAGTCGTTTCATCTTTTACTCCTAAAGTGTGCTTCCCAAAATATATGTTTGCCATTTTCCCCTTTGTTTACTTTTGTGCCGTTATTATGTATGGATGTGTATGCTGATTTTATTTAAAGAGTCCTGTGGAGTTTTTTGTGGACTATTTTTAAGCCTTTTTTTTTTCTGTTGGTGCATAATGTACAGTTACCTTCATGGTCTTTTTTTTTAAATAAATTCTTATACTGAGCAATGAAATTTGAAATGACAAATTTCCTATATAGTTATGTTTCATGTCCCTTTGGTAATATGTAGGCTCTTACTACCTCACGAATGGAATATTGCAAAAATATGCTAGTTAGTCTTCCTGTATCAAGCGTATCTCTACTTCAGTCCATCTTACACTCATTTGTCAAACTGATCTTCCTAAAGAAGCACAAGTCTTGCCGTGTCACTGTTCTGCCCACCCAATTTAGTCATAACCCTCACTTACTCTTAACTACTGACGCTGGCCTCCTTGATGTTTCTTTTAGAAGACACTCTATCTAAGTAATTCTGAGTGTTTTCACTGGCTGTCCCCCATACTTGGAATTCCTTCTTTCTTGATCACAGTATCCTGGCTTCCTTCAAGTCTCAGCCAAGGTTTCATCATTAATAGGAAAAATTCCCAGTCCTCTTTAGGCTTGGTACCTTCCCTCTGAGTTTATCCTCAGTGTATCCTGAATATATCCTGTTTGTACACAGTTGCTTTCTTTCTTCCTTTCTTCCTTCCTTCCTTCCTTTCTTTCTTTCTTTCTTTCTTTCTTTCTTTCTTTCTTTCTTCCTTTCTTCCTTTCTTCCTTTCTTCGTTCCTTCCTTTATTCCTTTCTTTCGTTCTTTTTTTTATTTATTTCTTCTCTTTCTTTCTTTCTTTCTTTCTTTCTTTCTTTCTTTTTTTGCGGGGGCAGGGCATTTGGGGTAAGTGACTTGCCCAAGGTCACACAGCTAGTACATGTGTCAAGTGCCTGAGGTTGGATTTGAACTCAAGTCCTCAGGGCTGGTGCTCTACTCACTGCGCCTACTCTTGTTACATCCATCATTAGACTGTGAGCTCCTTGAGAGCAGGTAACCTCAGTGTCTGGCACATAAGTGCTTAATAAATGCTTGTTGACTGACTCTAATGATGATACCAGCTCTCCCATCTGCTTTATTTACCTCTTCTAGGAGAACCTACGAAGCATCTTTCTATTTGACTGCTGCTCATTTATAATGTAAACATCAGGATTGATAGGATTAATGTGCCCACTAGCTAATCTCAAATCTCATGTTTAGAATGTCATTTGCTAAGTTAATATTTATGAATAGTTTAAAATCTCTACTATTCTTAATACTGCCTTTTCTCCTACTTTGCCACTGTCACCGTAGAAGTAGCACTAGCACTCTGGGCCATATTGTGCTGTTCTTTGTTTCACAGATTGTCATGGCCAAAGATTTCCATCACTAAGCAGTCAGCTACTATTGATGAATTTCTTCATGCTTATCTAGCCTGGTCTGTGGCCAGCATCCTACTAGAAGCCTGCTATTCCTAGAGCTTCAGCTCTACTGACACATCCTACACAGTCTTTAAAAACTGAAAGTCACCTCCATATAATGGTGAGGCATCAGAACAGGTCATTTTGGAGTAGGAGACCCCACTAGTACACTTAAAATTACTTCATTTCCAAAAAAAGTCTATTTAGAAGAAATGTTTTCTAAAATGTGGGTCTTATATAAAATAAGTTATACCTACAACATATTAAGCCATCTGTTAAAAACACCTAAAAAATACTTGGTAGAATAATTTTGTTGTATCTTAACATACAATTGAGGGAATAGCCAAAATTTTACTCCATTTAAAAGTTCTTGCTAGTCATTTACTTTGGGGGGGGTATTATTAATAGCTAGTGGAAATAGGAAAAATACACTTAAACTTAGAGAACATTTTTTTTCTCCTTGAAATTGTAATATATTTAGTATACCAGAGAATTCATGCTTTTACTCTCCCCTATGGAAACTGTTGCTCATACCAAGGGTCTACTGGTCTGACTTCTTGTGTTCCTCAGCCTTATAGCATTTTAAGCTATCTCTGTTCAGTGTCTTCCAGAGAGCTGAAACAACTGCTGATCCAAGCTAGTCAGGCAATGCTTTAGACTGCCTATCCTGAGGTATTCCATTATGAATTTGAACACATAACACAAATTATGGGGTAAGTGAGATAAAAGGATAATCATGGGTGAATAAAACTGTCTTTGTTCTAAAGCATGATTCCATTCAGTTCCACTAACATTTATAAAATGTCAAGGCACCATGCTAGGCATTAATAATATTCAGGAAAAAAAATAGCTTATATTCTCCTGGGTGCTTACAACTTGTACACAAAAAAGGAAGTTGAGAACTTTACCAAAATAATGTATTAACTTTTTTTTTAAAAAAAAAATCTATTTTCATTTTGTATTATGTGAAAGTTATGCATGAAATTATATGAAGTTGAAATTCCACTAAAGGAAACTTTAGAAGAGAAAATATGATATTCTTAATGTTGAACTTCACAAAGTAAAGGGCATTTTCCTCTCAAGAATAAGGAAGTTGGAAACATGTTGTAATATTAGTTCTTAGGACTTGGTAAATGCTTGTTTTTTGATATAGGAAGATGACACAATTGTAAGATATAGATTATTTTTCTAGTAGTAGTACTGAAAATACTACTTCTAGTATGAAGGGAATCCTTCCAAGCTTTTTTATTGATTCCCTTTATGACATGTGTTCTTAACCATTTTTTGTATCACAGACTCCTTTAGTGAAACCTTCTCAGAATTTTTTCTTCTCAGTTTTTAAATGCACAAAATAAAAATACATAGGTTTACAAAGGAAACTAATTATGTCTAAATACAGTTACAAATATATATATATATTTGTTTGTTTGTTTTTAAATTTAATTTAAATTTATTTATTTAACATATTTAGTTTTCAGCATTGATTTTCACAACAGTTTGAATTACAAATTTTCTCCCCATTTCTACCCTCCCCCCCACTCCAAGATGGCATATATTCTGGTTGCCCTGGTCTCCAGTCAGCCCTCCCCTCTATCACCCCCCTCCCCTCTCATCCACTTTTCCCTTCCTTTCTTGTAGGGCAAGATAAATTTCTATGCCCCATTGCCTGTGTATCTTATTTTTTAGTTGCATGAAAAAACTTTTTTCTTTTGTTTTTGAACATCTGTTTTTAAAACTTTTAGTTCCAAATTCTCTCCCCTCTTCCCTTCCCACCCACCCTCCCTAAGAAGTTGAGCAATTCAACCTAGGCCACATGTGTATCATTATGTATCACCCTTCCACACTACTCATGTTGTGAAAGACTAACTTCATTTTGCTCCTTCCCAACCCATCCCGCTTTATTGAATTTTCTCCCTTGACCCTATCCCCTTTCCAAAGTGTTTGTTTTGATTACCTCCACCCCCATCTGCCCTCCCCTCCCTCATCCCCCCCCCCTTTTATTTTTTTTTATCTTCCTCCCTCTTCTTTCCTGTGGGGTAAGATACCCAACAGAGTATGTATGGTATTCCCTCCTCAGGCCAAATCTGATGAGAGCAAGGTTCACTCATTCCCCCCTCACCTGCCCTCTCCCCTCCTCCCACAGAACTGCTTCCTCTTTCCACCTTTATGCGAGATAATCCATCCCATTCTATCTCTCCCTATCTCCCTCTCTCCCTATGTTGCTCTCTCATCCCTTAATTTCATTTTATTTCTTTTAGATATCTTCCCTTCATCTTCAACTCACCCTGTGTCTGCTCTCTCTCTATTACATATATATATATATATATATATACACACATATATATATATACATAAACATATATATATATGCATATTCCCTTCAGCTACCCTAATACTGAGGTCTCATGAATCATACATGTCATCTTTCCATGTACAAAAATATATTTTTGAAAAAGTTGATAGACCACAATTTAAGGACTCGTACTTTATTATATTTGTAAGCTGTGTTAAGTGTGTGGCTTGTGGCTCTAGGACAGATTTGATCAAGTTGGTTACTGCCTAGTGGTAATGTTGAGCCAGGGTGATCTACTGGATCCCAATAAGTCCATCATTTAACCTCACAAGTAATTTGACTGAGAAAAAGGAATTGATAATTTTCAGACACAGTCTGATGGAAAGCAAAGGATTCTAGTTTTATATACATGCAGAGAAACTAAGGACCTAGTTGACTTAAGCAGCCAATCTTTCTTCAGGGGTGAGATGACAGGAGCTCAGTCCTGGTTCCTATTTTCACAAAAGCTTAGAGATTTCTCTGCTCAGGGAGTGAAGAGAAGGGGGTAAGAAATATATCTTTTGTTAGCAGAGATGTGAAGGAACTTAGGGACTTCTTTATTTTTTTAGTTTTAAAGCCCTTTTTAAGAGGCAGATCAGACATGAATTAAAGATAGTAAAAGAGACAACAGGATCTTTCTTATTTTTGAAGAGTATAGTAAAATCACAGAAGCCTTCCTAGTATGAGGTTTAAAAGAAATGATTGGTCGTTTTAGGACAAGCTTTTTATAATGCAATTCAGATTTGAGCATAAAGCACTTTTTGATAGGTAGCTGTGCAGGTTCACACAAGTGGCTCATGACCTGATGATTACCCTGTGGGTAAGGTGAATGCCCATTATTTATCTGGTGCATCTACTGTACATTATGTGTAAAAAATATTTTCATCTGACGAGTCTTCAACATGATAGGAAATGCCTATTGTTATATTTGGGTTTTAGGGTTTTTTTTCATCTACTGGCCCCAAGCCTATTCTTAGAAGCTGTCAATTTGCGGAATCCCATTTTAGGGGAGGACAAGAAAGATACTGTTTTAATTTTGTTGGATTTCTTCACTAATATGACCATGTTTAAAATTCATGTTTTTATAGCTAAAATTCATTGGCAGTAAACTGAATTATATAATTTAAAAGGCAAATAACTATTTTTGAGTTTATAAAGAGAAATGACTATTATATTTGTTTGAGAACTCAGTTCTTGGCTTTGATGGGCAGAGGAAGTATTTTTTAAGAATAAAACTATAGATGCTTTTGAAAGTGACAAATGTAAAATAGTGATTCTCTCTAGCTAAGTTTGAGGAGTTATGCTAAATGAAACTTTTAGCACATTGCATTTCTCCTGCCCTTACTATAGTATACTTCTCTAAACTATTGATATTTCTTTTTTTAAGTATGATTAAGTATGTTTATTCTTCCATTGAAGGATTGTTTTTTTCACTTGAATTTTGATGCTACTGATGCTACACTGCAGCAGGAGCCTCCCAAATTTTAACTTGTTATTTTAAGCACCAAATCAATGCAATAAAAGAAGAGATTGACATACTTTGTTTAACAATAGTTACATGCATTCAGTGGCCTCACAGAAGCAGTCTAGTTCAAATTAAATTTACCTTATAGCAAGACCTTGGCCAATTCTAAATGTAGCCAGGAACACTTAAACTTACTTTAGCCATAGCAAAAATTGGCAGGCCAGCAAAGTATTAGGTTAGAAGGATCAACATATTCATCCATGAAGAAATATAATAGAACTAACAGAATTACTAGTGCATATGCTATGAAGGTTCAAAAAGTATATTCACTTGTTCACTACAGGATATATTGCATGGAAGGAGATCCTGTCCTATAATTAAAAGCCTGAGGGCTGTATAAGATTAGAGAACATTTTATCCTTACAGAAGGTTTAGACAACTTAAAATGCATATTCTCCTTCTCTACTAAACATTTTTTTCTTTGGTCCTAACCTTTAGAAAATTATGCCAGATATTAACTGTAATTCAGCAGTCAGAATCATGGGCTTATAATGGAAATAAGATTGGATTGTGTAATAGAACAGTTTTTTTTAACCCTCTAACTTACATCTGCTTGTGACCTAAAATGTAATAGTGGATTATTTTTAACCTGTGCCATTCAAATACATTTTTATTTTGAAATTCTCTTAACATGACTCCTTTATTTAGTCCATTTGACTGCAGTGCAATTTAATATTTCTCTGTCTCTAAAAACAGCTATTTAAAATTTGTTAGCCTACTAGGTTTTGTCTACTTTACTTGAGAAGTGAAAATTCATTGGTAGTTTTTATATTTAAAAGTTCTGTTAATCTACATTGATTTCCAAGTTTGTTATAGATTCTCAGCCAAAAAATACAGTACATCACTGACCATTCTATCACCTGACAGCAATTGATAAAGCATCTGTGCAGAAAGTGTCAGAAAAGGTTAATATTTATTGATTTTTATGGTGCTGCAACCAATGTAGTTTTGCCATCAAAGATGTATGGCTACTAGCAGTGGAATCTGTAAAATTGCAGGTGGCTCACTAGTTTTTATTATAACCCATGCCAGTATTCTAACCTTAAAAAATGACAGAGATTTAATTTAGCACAAAAAACTGAATCTACAGCTACTATATACCTGTGACTTGAATTTCACATTCTAAAATGAAATCCAAGCATAGCACTTAAAAGCTGAAAAATAATCCTTGCATTGCAAATGACAATCACATTTAGCCTTTTCATCCACTTAACTATATGCTATTGATCTGTAGAAGGTGCCCAAGCAAGTGATAGCTGAAATTATGAGCAATAAAGGGCTTGCTTCTTCAAACAAAAAAGTATATAATTAGCAGAGAAGGGGATAAAGCCTATGTTTAGTTTTAAAGGAGTTTAAACAAAATGGAATGAGTGCCACAGCAGTGTTGAAATGTATACAAGGAAAAATCTGGCTGCCTTGAAGCATAAATCCATTCTCTGGTTTCAGTTTGTGGGTAAAAATTAGGAGCTCACCACCGTCTTTTCATTTATCTCCATCAGTATTTGCCTGACAGAAAGGCAGTCCTTGGTTTGCCTACAATAGCTAGAGAAAGAGAAATCTTTCTGATTGTTTACTTTTCTCTATATTGTGAATTTTTAAAAAAATGCATTGCTCAGTTACCTGACTACTGAAAACATATACTATATAACTCGCAAGGCAAAAAATAATTTAAATATTTCATTTTTAACAAATACCAACTAAATCTTGAAATCTACCCACGCCTCAGAAAAGAAAAGCCTTAAGAAACTGAATGTAAACTAAACCTCTCAGACCTCTGTTCTTTAAATGTTATTTCCATGTGTGTTGGGTATTTGACAGAGATTTTTCTGTTGGAAGATGGGATTTATTTCTGCAAAAAATTAAATGAAAATTTTTATGGTAAGAAACCATTTACTTTGACCAGCAGAATAAATGGCATCGTCTCCTGTAAACATGCTTTAGATCTCCTTTTGTCTGTGCCACATTTTTCTTTTGAGCCTTATTCCCCTAGTTTGTCTGTGCAGCTTTTTTTTTCCCCACAGACAGCTTACCCATTTTATTGTGCTCATTTAGAGGAAAGAAAAACAGTTTGTCTCCTTGAAAGGCAAGGGAACATTGACTGGAAAACTACTTTCATAGCTGAAAAACCATTATAATATATGGCAACTAAAATTCTGAAATTGAAAGAAAGGATCCTAGAGAAAATTCCTGAATCATGTTATAAAAGCCATTGACAGTTTGAAATATTCTCCATAAAGATTTCATTTTTTCCTGATTACTCCTTGAATTTATTAAAGTCTTGTTTTATCACACAGTTAAAATATCTTCCTGAATACCAATAAGTCAAATGAACTTAATTCTTCATATGGTTCCACCTTCTTGATTGTTAATGACAATGCCGTTAATCTATTTTCACCCATTTTTGTTTTTCTTTTAACCAAGCTGAAATTATTACTCTGATTTTGTGATGTCCCACACTAATAGCTGCACCATAATTAAGCACTGCCATTTCAAAAACATTTCTATTGCTTCCCTTATTCTCTTGCTTTTAATTTTCAGCAGAAAACCATAGCCATAAAGTTACCCCTCTGTGCTGCTAACCCTTAAACCTGGGAATGGCAGCTTAGTGACAAGCTCTTCTCACACTTTATTTCATTTCTAAAATTAAAGATTGCTACAATCAACCATTTAGAGCAGTTTATACCACTGCACCTCCAAATTAGTCATGACCTGAGGTAATGAATGATATGTGAGGGTGATTTTAACTGATATTTTTGTGGGAATTATTAATGAATTCATCATATAATTAAGCACTACTATCTAGCATTCACAACAGAAATAAAAGACAAAAAACTGCACATGTGTGTGCATATATGTATATACATATATGTTTGTATAGAAATGTATACACACATATGACCAGCAAAACATTTGTACCTAACAAAAGAAAAAGGGATGATGAAAGTAACATTTCAAATTGGTTTTCCTTCCAACTTGCAGAATCAGTATACATTTGAGTGACAATTTACAATTTGATTTTCAGTCCTTATGCAAACAGTATCCCCATTTAAATTCAAGGGGAAATGATGGGCATTAGGATTGTGGAATTAGTCCTCCAAAAACAAAATAATAAATGAAAATCTTTGAAATATGCTCTGAATTTCAATTTTATTATACTTTATTATTTAGTATCTGAACCTTTAAAAAGATGAACTTGATATTATTTTAATTATAATGTAGGGAAATGTTATATTTTTATTTAATATATACTATTTTATTTCCTTCAATTTTTGTGTATTTTAGGTCTCACTGAAACACTTTAATTTTCTAATAATTATGATTCAATAAAATCTTGAAATATTACATTTCAGTTATCTGTGCTTTAAAGTTTGTTTGTTCCATTGTACTGAGTCTAAAAGACTATCATCATGATATTGAACTTGTTAGGATGGCGGAACATAAAAGATTTGATATACGAAACATTTTTAAAGAACTAAATTATAAGACTGGCATACAAAATGGAAAAATAAAATGAGGAAATATTTTGGAAATTAATGTATAAATATAATGTGACACAATTGTTAAACTGCTTCCTAGGTAAATAAATTTTGATACCACCTTCTGCTTACCTAAAATAGAGACTTAAAAACATGCATTTTATGTGAATTTTTGTCCCTAGGAAGTAATAAAGCAGATTACACATTAAAACTATCATTACTCTTCAAAATAAAATGTAGTTCAGATTTATTGTGTTTTGAAGTCCAAGCCCACTTAATAGTGGAGATAGTTTATTTAACTAGTTAATTTGAGTGACAGTGATAGATCATAACATCAGACTGAAAGACACCCAAGAAATTATTTCTTCCTTGTACCCTAATCCTCTTCCTTAAAGCCAGTCTTGTAACTATCTCATTCTAAGCAAATTGATACTATATGTCAGAACTTCTCCTCTTAGCTTTCATCATTTTAGATTTTTTTTTTTAATGATGGGATGAACAGGTTGGGAGGGAGTAGAATCAAACCTTTTAGAAAATACATCTGTAGTTCACAGTACTGTGATCGGTGTTGCAATCTAATTGTACCTGAAATTACTCCAAATTTCATAAGAACTTGAAGAATTTTAAAACATGATAAGCAAAAATGCCTAGGTTCATGACATTTTCAGTTCCAGTTTCAACTGAGCCATGTCTTAATTGCATCTGTTTAGGGAATTAAAAGTATCATTTTTGGCAGTGCTGAATCTGGCAAAGTACAGAAAGAACCTCACTAGGGTGTTATAAGATTCTTAGATTTGAAATAGCATCACTTAGGAGGGGGAAAATCCAGGAAAGAAATAGATTCTAAAGCTTATAAGACATTGAAATCTGAGAAGCTATGGACAACCAACAGCAAAATGCACATTCAGGCAGGCACACAAAGTGCCTGCCAAAATGAGTATAAAACAGCATTCACTTTCTCTCGAAGGGAGAATGCATAATACTAAAGGACCAATGCCTGCAGTCTAGGTGGGTGGTGCCAGTACCAGAGTCTGCCCAGTTCACTGATAAAAGGAATACCTCTGTAAATGCAGAGGTAGTAAGATAGGCAATAACGGTTTTTATGACCAGCCATTTTCGCCCAATAAAATGGAAGCCTTGCTCACTGCTCTTTCTTTAAAAGTATCATCTTTGCACTAAATGAGCATGTTCTCTCTATTTTCTCTTGTTCTCTTCATTCCTTTTCTCCCTCTGCCTCTTTTCAAACTCTCTTCCTCCCCACTTCCTTCCCAGTTTCTCTTTATACATGCACAAAGATTTCTGTAAGTTAACTAAGGGGAAGAAGGAGAGAAAAGCAAAAAGAATGACTTGAGAGCTATAACAATTGAAAACAGAGCCAAGAATAGAGCTCAAGATTCTCCTAGTCTTTGATGGACCATGTGCCTTGGGGACTGGGGATATAAATCCCCAGTCACCTTTGATGGGAAAGAGTCTTTGGTGTTCTGCCTTCCTCTCCTTTTTGTGCAAATATTGTTTCAAAAATCTTTGTCCAAAATGTTATGTCATTCATAAAAATAATTTTCTTTGATTAGATCCAAGTACTGTCACCCTGTGCCCAGCAGCTGCTTTTTTTGGGGGGGGGGAGGGCACTACTTGCTAAAGGGTTGCCAACTCCTGCTATTCAAACCTTCTCCCACTTAATAGAGGGAATACACCATTTTTTATTGTTCTTCTCCGTAACTTACACCAACTTGTATTTGCTCTGCTGTTTCCACGTGAAACAATATATATAAATTTGTTGTTTTTTCAGCTTATTTTCATTTTAATTACTATTTTCTTTACTTGTTTTATACCCAAGAAGACTATTCCTTTCAGTTCTGCCTTGATCATTACCTCAGTTCCAAAATCTTGTGGTAGTAAAATTTAGAGTTCTTACAACATCAGCTTCAGTCTTTGGTTTTGGTTTTAAATGATATGATGTTATTTTTTTTTTCTAGATTCGTAGTTTTCCTAAGTTGTTAACTTTAGCTACATTTGTTATTGCCCAGTTAACTGCTATCAGTATCTTCTGAGGAAGGGTATTGTTTATCTCCTTTTGACGGAAGTGGAAGAGAAAAAGACAAGCATGATGTGTATGATTTTTTTTAAAAAGAAAATATTACTCTCAAGGATTATTGGCTTTTATATTTTGAGTAATGCAGCTTCCAAAAAAATATAGAAGACTGACTGGAATCTGAAAATAAAATGGACAGTAGCTAGTTCCTATATACAAAACAAAACTGTGGTACAATAGAAAGAGTTCTAGATTTGAGATCAGAAGACCTAATTTCAAATCCTGCAACTTTTTACCAGTTTGACCTTGGGCAAGTAAATGAACCTTTTTGATCCTCAATTTCTCAAGTCTAAAATAAAAGGACTGTAATAGGCACCTTCTAAAGTCTCTTTCATCTCTAAATCACAAATAATTTTTATAATGAAAATTGAAAATAAGAAGATCATAATTTTGTGTTATTTTGTGTAGTGGTTCACTTCCTGAGGAAAAATGAGAATTTACAATAGTGATAAAAATAAAATACTTTCTTGTATGTCATAAAAGCAGAAGCATTAAAAGAGTTTTTGACACTTAGGAAAAGCAAAAAAAAATACCACCTTATAAATGTTCAGCAAGGTTTCAACTGCTCTGCTTGTCAACTGACAGCAGATTGAAGGGAGGTGTAAGACAATTAGCAATTGAATTATTTTGAAAAATGAAGTAAGATAATTTTGAAATGAATGCACAAGAAGTCATTTATGGTCAGTATACTCAGCAGATGCTTAGTTCTTCTTAATAAGGAACTTCAGAATACTGAAAAGACAAAGGTTCAAGCCATGATTGCCACAAATGTTAGTTCTGCATCCCATTGTGCACTGTGTTATAGTGAAAAGAGCACTGACTGACTTGGGTATCAGGAGACCTGGATTCAAGTCTGGCTCTGACACCAGCTCAAAGGGTTATTGGGCAAATCGTTTTTCTAGGCCTTAGTTTCCTCGTATTTTTAAGATATGTGGTAACTTGAAGGGATTAGGCTAGATAATCTCAGAGATCCCTTCAAAGTACTAAAAAATGTTATGATTTTATGATATTGATTGGGGATTCTAAAGATAGTAACCTATCTGGAAAAGAGAGTTTTTATTCTTTTATCGAATCAAAGGATCTAAAGTTCTTTAGGGAAGAGTTGGACTAATTGACCTCTGAGCTCCCTTCTAATTCTAAGGTTCTGTAATGCTATGAAAAAATACTCATAGAAAATGCATTGTTTTCATAGAAAAGGAAAAGCCACTGTGGGTGGTTCCATGCAGCTTCCCACCACTGCTGGGAGAAAACAAATTGCATTTCATTCCCTACTAAATATCACATCCCTATATAAATAAGTGTTATAAGATATTATTACCCTTGTTTCTGAAATCCTTTGTCAGTATAACTCCTTTCAAGGCTTCTCTGTCCACTTCATTCATACAATTGCTTTGGAAATGTGGGGTTGCTTATTAATGTAAACCCATTATATTGGCTTTATAGATCATATTATCTCCCATAAATTGGAGCTGTCAGCTTGGGCCAGAGGTGGGGGGACAGAGTTTGGTCTGGGAGGAAGAATCTGAACTGGATATAGTCAGTTTTTAAAAATCAGTTTATTATTTGGCAGATAGTTTTTTAAAAAAAGCATGATTGTTGGAGAAAATTTTCACTATTCTATCTATCCACAACTTCAAAATAACATGAAGACAGTATTTGCCAGTAAACATGCCAGTCATCAGCAAAACAAGGATTGCCAGTTATCTGGAAATGAAGTCAACAGCCTTGAAAAATGCAAAACCAGCTTGGTTATGGCAATTCACCAAGAAAGATGGTCTTTGTATTCTTGAGGTTCCTCCTGTCCTCAGAGTGTTTGAAATCAGATATTGGCTTTGGGATGGCACAGCTCTAATTTTGAAAACCTGCCACGAATGAAATTATACAAACCTACATAGACTGCCAGTGTATTGAAGATGTCTTTATACTGATTCAGAGTATTTAAGGACATATGCCCACTTCTACAGAGGCAGTTCCAAAGAACAAAAAAAGATTTTCCCCCAGCACAGGCTAAGAAGGAATTTTGCCACAGCATTTGCACAACTTCCTTGATACACTTACAGTTTAGAAACTTCCAAAAGTAAAGAAATTACAATAGTAAGGGATAGAGGTATTGATACTTCTTACACAGAAGCTAATATCACCATGAAAATTCTGTATTCATAGCAAATATTGTATATTCCAAAGTATGCAAGATATTGGAGAAAGGCTTCTTCCAGGCATTTCAAGTTTGCTTAGATGTTGGAGATGATCCATTTTATTGTCATATCTTGGACTGGATCAGGATCATGTCCCAAAGTTTCAATATCCATCTTTGAAGCTAATGTGGTGAATTATATACTTAAGGAAAAAACATGTAATAAGAGTTCCATGGTTTCGTATGCAATCCTCTTTTTCTGTCCTTCTTTGTGGAAATATTTGTTGGTGTTTGTCAAATTCTGAGTGACAAAAAAGTCACCCTCTTGCAAATTGTAAATTCCTTAATTTCTTTAAAATCTATTCCTTTCCCCTCCAATTGGTACTGTTCACAAATTCCATAATTCACATACTAAAATTTCTGCCCAGTTTCTAAGAAAGCACTAATTTTGTCCCTCCTTATCATATGATAATTTTTCTAGGGAGAGGAGAAGCAAAAAGTAGAGAGGGTAGACAAAAGTCCTGCTACTCTGAACTCTGAAAGCAAGTTTATTCTCCTTTGTCGAAGGGTAAGGTTGAAAAAGAAAAGGGTAGTTCTGATGTCAAATGGTATTACACAAGATTTGAGAGAAAGTTTATGGTTATTTTAGGAAATTGCTCTTGCCATCCAACGGTCTAAAAATATTTTGTCTGTTTCTGACCTCATCAAAACAATTAGAATAAGATTGCCAGTATTTTTCTTGAATGTTTCTGAGACTCTAACCTGGGTTCAGAAGCTTTGGAATTAAGTCCTGTAAACCCAGGGAGGTCTCCCATTTTCTTGTTAATGGGAATACCCAGAACACATATAGCTCATACTCTCTTGCCTCACTCTCCAGGGTTTTCAGACTTTTAACAGGATATGGTTTTTAATGAGGCTGCTAGAAGCTTTAGAAACTTCTTTAATGATTTTGTTTTGACCCTTTGCTGCTGCCTCCGCTAGGACCCAAGTGATTGTCTATACTGCATACTTGTTTCCACCATTCAGATTCTGTTAAGACATACTGTTTTTCTTTCCTCTGTTTCGGAAAGAGTGAATATTATACAGTGTAAAGTCTATTATGGGGAACAATAGTGTCAGCTCACTATATTAGCAGTGGAACATCATCAAAGTACCATCTGCAAACACCATGCCAAATATTACTCACACTATTTTGTACTTTGAAATGTACTTTGCTTTTTTTTTTTTTTCCCATGATATGGACATGTTTGACTTAGGGAAGGAAGTCCTCTTTGTACCAATTACCAGTAAACAATAGGAATCCCCAAAAGGCGATGAGAAGGATAGGAGCAACAGATACGTTGTCTTGGTTTAGGGCCAAGCTCCTTTGCCTTCCCTTATGTTCTTTTTTTTTCCTTTACTCATTATTGTTTAGTCGTCGTCGTTATCTCATTCTATTTCGCGTGTATTTTTGTACGGGGACTGTGGCAAAGCTTTTCAATCCCCAGAACACCCAGTAGAGAACCATCCTGTACCCTGTGGATGTTCACTAGATGTTTACTCTTGAAACTTTTCTCCTTTGTTTTATTTTCTATTTGTATTTATGCATGTCTTATCACCCTTGTTGTAGAATTTTCTCTTTGACCATCATCATTTTTCTTTCCAAGAAAAGCTTTTGATAAGTATAGGCTTCATTTTAGAATATGGAGTTTCTTTTTTGTTTCCTACAATCTATGTTGAGTTACATATTTTCAAATATAGGTCCTCCTCAAGATTAGTTTTATTTTTAGTTTTTATATTGATTTTAATCTTATTTCTTAACCTTCAATTCCCCTTTATAGTATATTTTTCTTTGTAGTCATTAATTTTTTAAAAGTAAAATCATTCACTTTAATGAAAAGTAAAGTAAAACAAAATAATTATGAGTAGTATCACTTTATGAATTCTCAACAGAAGCACTAAGGAAAATTGGAATAGGAAAATTACACAGTAGGATCTGACAAACATGGCAATTCTAAGGAGGGGCTCGGTGTACTTAAGAGAACATATAAAAAACGTGTTATAAATTTTTTTTAAAAGAGGTCAAATAAGGAGCCCAGGTGCTAGGCTAAGAAATGCTTCTAAATTATCAACATGGAGACTACAATGTGGATTATAAGATCATAGACTCGTACTTTTAGAGCTCAGAGAGACTTTAGTCCAGTCCCCTTATTTTGCTAATAAGGAAACTGAGACTTCAAGAATTATGTTTGACCAAGGTCATATAATTAGTAAAGTGGCAATCTGAGACTCAAGCAAAGGATTCTTAGTCCTGTTCTTTTGTCTTTAGTGTTAGCTGGGACTCTAGGACTTTACAAAGTTTCAGATGCTGTTAATGTGGAAGAAGAATAACGCTTGCAGTGCTTGACCATAGCGGGCAGAGTGAGTTGAAGTTTGATAGGCAGATTAAAGCTGAGGTAGAAGGAATCTTCCTAATAAGGAGAGGGGAAAAATTGAAACTGGCTCTATAGTGGCAAGCAGTTGCACATGGCAATTGAAAACACCTCAGAACTTTAAAGCCAGTAAAACAAACTGGAGCTTTTAAAAACCAACTTAGTAATTTTTTTAACTTAAAAATATTTTAAAAAATAACATGCACTCCTTCATGTCAGTATTTTATATTGCATTTTTCCATTTTTTTTTCCATACTATCCCAGAGTAGAATGGACTACTAAAGGAGGAAGTTGCTTCCCCTTCACAGTTGACTTTCAAGCAAAGAATAACTATTTGTTGAGTATGTTGTAGTAGGGCTACTTAGCTTCTAGGATCCTTTTCAGCTTTTAGATTATGCCATAACTGTCATTCTGTAGCGATTTGGATAACAGTTGTTTCTTTCAATTTTGGCAGTAATGAATACAACATGATCCTTATTATTTTTTCCACAGCCTATCAATAAAGATAACGATTTCTTTGAAGAGATTTAGACATAGGTGAATGCAGTGAAAAGGTTACTTTTCCCCACAGAACATGACAGAAGTGAATAACCTCTACCTTGTACAACTTAGAAATATTCTCTATTATCTATCTATATTGTACCAAATACCTGAAAATGTATTTTGATTCTTAAAAGTCTTTTAGGAAATAAGGATTATTCCCTCTTTTCTCAGATGAAAGTTTTAAGAATAGAATGAAAAAACAGTATATTCAATTATATAACTTGACATGTACTTTAATCATTTTTCTAATTAGCTATTTAAATTATTTGCAAAAACAGAATTTGAAGCTTTCCACAAAGAGATTAAAAGGAGTGGCCTCCATATTTTGTAATTTGGATAAGAAATCTATCGTGCATTTCTCATTGTTGGCTATAACTTGGCTCACCTTAGGGTGTGTTGGTTATTAGTTCAATGAAGAGAGTTGTTTATGGGAATGGGTCATTTCCTTTTAAAGAAATACAGTTTTTGGTGATTTTTTTTTCTTCAGAAATGAGCTCCTGAGATTCCCAAGAGAAGGCAGAATGTACCTAGTGCTTAACGCAGTCACTATTGTCTTTTGGCATGCAGTTGATATAGCGAACCCTTACGACATATCATTAATAGCTATATTATTATGTCAATACGACATATAAATATGTTGCTTTAAATTCAACTTCATCTAATTAGGATATAAACTCAAAAATATTGGGTAGAGGAAAATAGAACCTAACAGCCTTAAGGTTTTCATTTTCTTTTGTTTATTATTAAATCAATATTTTTTTAGAATGACTGAAATAACAGCACAACCTTTACTAATCTTTTACTGAATAGAGTTAGTCTTAAAATTTTTTTATGGAGCTTTGGGATTCAATTTTAGCATTTGAAATTGTCATTTCTGTTTAGGAATGGAGCATCCTAGATTACTAGATGCTAATATGGATGTTACTTAAAAAGCAAAACAAAGCAAAAAACCTTTAGGCTATGAGTATAAAAAACAATCACATTCAACAATATGCATGATTTTGCTTAGAATTCTTCTTCAATATTGCCTTTCTGTGATATTCAAAAGAGGAATTTAAATAGAAGACAGGATTGTGGTATACTCAGTGAGAAATGGTGTTCACACAGTAGTTGTCTAGTTTAATGTCCTGTGTTAGACTTTTTTCAACCACTTTAAAACTTTATTACCACAACCCCTATGACTTTTGGAGTTTTCACTTTCCAAAAAGCACTTGGAATCTATTGCACAGGAATCATGGTCAAAAAATAACCCTTTACTCATCCAAATACACAAACACACACACACATACATACATACATACATACATATATACTTCCTGAAAAAATATGGTTACAAAATCAAGAGATTATCAGTGAGAAACTAAAAAAAAATATTGGCATCTTTTGGTGTCCTCTCTGTTCAGTAGATGGGATGATTACACACAATATAAGTCTTCTCCTTCCTACCTGAAATCTGGCCTCTCAGTTCAAATGCTCCTCCACATGCCAACTTTTTCCTCATTTGTCAACAGTTATTAGTTCTCTCCCCCGTGTCTATCTTGAAATTGCTTTGAGTTTTCATTATATATACTTTGTATATTTCTGAACGTTTTGTTTCCCTCTAGTAGAAGGCACTAGAATAGTTCTGGTTTTGTCTTCATATCCCACAGTACTTTGCACATAGTAGTTACTTAATAATTATTTATTGAATTGAATTTGGGACATCAGCTATTTGGTTTTGGCTGTCTCTGTAGAACCAGCAGTTTTATCCTAAACCCAAAAGTGTGCCTCAGACCTGGACCTTGAAGGAAGTTTGCTTCCCCAAGCACCACAGGAAATGAGAAAGATAGCTCAGCTATGGCCTTGAATGTGGGAGCTGAAGAAAAGTAGAAAGAAAGCAGATGATTCAGTTATCAAACACTATTCTTGACCTTGTGAAGCTTGCAAGTTAAAGCAAAGGAAATAGAGCAAACATTGATAAAATCTTAGAATTTTATAATTGGAACCAAACCATACATACATAAAAGTTCCTCCTATTTGACCTATTGATGACATTCTTGAAAACTACACCCAGTAACCCAGATGTGCTTGTAGACACCATAATTTCACTTACCTGGCTGGTGACTCTCTTGATCTTGATAGTTCTAAGCTTCAATGAACTATGCTAATTAGGTATCCACACTAAATTTGGCATTCATATGGTGAGCCCTTTGGAATGGAGGTATACCATGTTGTTAAAGAGGGGGAAATGGGCCCAGGATGGAGATGATACAGGTCAAAACTTCTGCCCCAATAATTAGAGGGATCTACCTTGCCCCACCCTGAATAGCCCTGTACTTCCAGCCTGGGCAAGATAGGGAAACCAAGTGTTTTTTAAAAAATGAGGAAAGAACATCTAGTCACTTTCAGAGAAGGGGCATGAAAGCCCTTCAAATATTGGAAGACAGGAAGTTGTCCTTCCTAAATTTTCACTTTTCCAATGTAAGTATACTCATTTCCTTCAACCATTCCTTTTCTAACAGACGTGGTTTTACCCTCCTGGGTATTCCTCTGAATGTGCTATGGTTGTTCAGTCCACTATGGTTTGTCAGTATCTTTCTTACAGAGAAGCCCTGCAGAACTTAACATAATGCTCCAGATGTAGTCATGCTAATTCAGAGGACAGTAGGCTAGCAGTAGCGATGGTGGTGGTGGTGGTGGTGGTAGTAATAGCTAGCAAATTATATAATGTTTATTATATGCCAGGGACTGTGCTAAGTGCTTTATAATTATTATCTCATTTGATCCTGAGAGGTAGGTGCTATCAACATCCTCGTTTTACAGATGAGTAAACTGATGAAAACCGAGGTTAAATGACTTGATCAGAGTCACACGAGCTAGTAAGTGTCTGAGGTCACATTTGACTCCAGTCTTCCTGACTCTAGGCCCAGTGCTCTCCGTACTGTGTCTGTTAGCTGCTTGTGGCATTAGTGCCTCACTTGTCCTGAATTTTGTACTTCTATGAATGCAGCCTAAGACTGCATTAATGTTTTGGCAGATATACACACACATAGATCTTATGTCTATATATCACAATGTTAAGTTATTAAAATCGCAGTGAACAAAAACGTCTACGTCCCTTACAAACTAGTAACCTACAAACTATTAAGCTGAGTTTCCTCTTTTCTATGCTTATAAAGTGATTCTTTTTTAAAAACTAAAGCATGGATTACATGCTTTACCAATTATATTTGGTGCAGAAATAAGTAGTGAGGTAGTTTGCTAGTGTATGTTTTGAACAATCTTGTGACGGAGAGAAAGGAGGACATTTCAGATGGACTTTTATTGTGAGTTCTGATTTTGTTCACAGTTCTGTGAAGACCAAAGGCACATACTCAAGATAGTAGTAAGCAAAATTTTTATCTGTGTAGATGACATTTGAATTGATGAGAAAACTCCATGGAGGCTAGCTGAGGATGGATGTCATTCATATGGTGATTATGGAAACTTCTCAGTGGCTGTGATTTTTCTTTTTTCCCTTTTGGAATTACCATCTCCTTTCTCTCCAACAACTGTTAAAAGCCTCCTGGATTTCTTCAGAATGAATAGGCCTTTAAAATATAATTTAACACTTCAAACATATTGATGCTACTTAGATATTAAATAATACTAGTAATAATTCTATTTGAGAAGCATCATGTTACAGTGAATACAGTGGTGGACTTGGAGACTGAAAATCATGGTTTCAAGTCTTACCCCTGCTATTCACTAGCTTTGTGACCCTGGACCAGTCTCAACCTCTGTATTCTTTAGATAACTCTGTCCAACTCATTTACTAAAGCATAGAGGGGTATTGCTTTTTCTCTGAAGAAACCATAGATCCTTCACATATTTGCATAATTATATTTAAATCCATATCTTTTAAGTGCCTTTTCTTTGAAGAAACTTGAAAAATCATAGATTGAAAAAGTCAGTTTGTTGTAAGGAGTCAGGTCAAGAACTGAGTTAAAAGCTCACTGCAGATCAGAAATTAAAGGAACAAGAAAGAATATAATTAGGCGCATGTTACCCATTTCTCTTAAGTGTTTATTACTATTTTGATTTGATGAAAAAAAAATTGAGCCTTCCCTATATCTACTATTTTATTTCAATATTGTTGCCTTGTGCATGAAAACAAACATTTAGTAATGCCTTTTCTCTGAACTTTTGAAATTATATTAATACAATAAATGTTTTTACCTTTCCATAAATTTCACTGTTCTTATTTGTGCAATTTCTAGGGCTAACCTAGTCTTCTTGCTGGTAAGGTTTGCTTTTTAAGTACATACCCTCATTATAGAATTGAATACAGCTCTAAGTTGATTTTTCTTCGTGTCTCTTGTTGGGGTTGTGTTTTTAATATGTCCTTGAAACATTTTCTCTGCCCACCTCGTGAACACTTGCCAAGTTTGATCTCTCTACACACAATACACTTGGGAAATCTGTTGTCATCCTTCCAAACAACATGTCCTGCCCAGCAGAGCCGTGCTTTAATTAGCATGATTTCAACATGGTTTTTATTTCCTATATTTAAGTATACTTATCTATTCCTAAATTGCTTACCATTTGATGTGCAAGATGGACAAGAAACAGCACAAATTATATTTATTAAGACTTGGGTTTTCCCAGCAATAGGAAAAGATCAAGATAACCAACAATGAGAATTTAGACCTTTTTGCATCTTTAGACCATGACTCTAAATATAATTTTTATCATTAGATCTGATAAGCCACTGTCAAAATGAACAAGTATTCCAGTAGGAATTATCACTTAGCAGTTGCCTTCCACATATAAAAGATATGAACTTAAACTCTATACATCTCTCATTTAATCAGTTGTCAATATCACTATTAGCACACCAAATCCTGAAGGTCGAACTAAATTTTATTTCTTAACATACTTTATATAGTTGTCATAAGAGGTAATATGGTATAGTAGATAGAGAGTTGAGCTCAGAACCAGGAAAAACTGGGTTCAGGTCTTGCCTCTGATATTTCCTGACTGGTTTTGTAACCCTGGGCAAGATACTCAATCTCTCTGCGCCCTACAAAACTCTCTAAGACTTTGGGTTCCAGAGGAGGTGCCAAGCTGCATTGGTAGAGGGAATTTCCTCATCCAGGACATCCATATAACAGTGAAATCACAGATTCAGACCCTATTCATATCCCTATTTCTATAATCTCACAATATTCAGTATCAATAATCATCATTGACAAATGCAAGTCTATAAGTGATGACTTTCCTCAACTGATGGCCTCAGCTGTTCACTAAAAAGTCTCAAATGGTTTCCCTTATTTATCTGATTGGGACTGTTGCGGAGTGCTTTTTTTCTTTTTTCTTAAATTCTCTGTAAAGTCTAAGAATTCCATATTAAACTATTTCATTCATGCAGATCTATTTTACTCTCTTCTGTTTTCAAAGGGAGGCCTTTTTGATAAGTTCCATGTTCAGACGATAGTATGGTTTTCTTTTGGGTTTAGGGAGCAACATCATTAATTCTATCTAGTGATGGATTTTCATTGTATTTGCATGTTTAATTAAGACTAGACAGAAGTTCACAAGCTGTTTGTATTTTGTACAGATACATGTTCAAAGTCAGTGGTGCTTTTTGATTGCAGTTACTTGGTGCCATTGAGCAAACATACTTTTTTGGAAAATTGGTGAAAAGCAGTTGATAAACTATCTAGTTCAAATTTTCCATGTTTAAGAGAACTTCTCTGATTGATAATTTCCTTTATCATGCTGTTTTTCACCATATTTCCAAATTTTAAATTTTAGAGATTTCACAAAATAAGCAAATGTCCCCTAAAACTAAATTAATTTTAGAAGCAGTCATTCTTTGATGTCACAGATTCACTGAGGTATTAATGTATAGACGGCCAATAAAATTGTAGTATATGAAAACCCTCTCCATAGGATTCAAATATCATGAACTAGAATACCTCTTTTTTGTTTAGTCAATACTGCTTTCTTATCATCAGCTCAGTGATGTTGTAGATGGGCCTAGAGGGAGGGAGACATGAGTTCAAGTCCAGTCTCAGACGCAGTAGCTGTGTAACCCTGGTCTAGTTATTTAACTATCATCTGCCTCAGTTTCCTCAGCTGTCAAATGAGGATTATATCACCTGTCTCCCATAGTTTTTGTGAGGACCAACTGAGATATTTGTAAAGTACTTAGCAGAGTGCCAGCACATAGCAAGTGTTGACTAATGTTGAATAAATGCTTACTTTCATCTTTTCATCCTTTATTATTTGGGCCAATATCTGGGCCAATTTGTTAGGTTTGATAAAAGTGAGACCAAGGTTCTAAAGTCATCCAAGAAAATCCAGATCTTTTTAAAGGCCTATAAATATGTACCATTCTTCTTCCTAACTTCCCTGTTACTGTTGAGGGCATTACCCAGATTCACAACCTAGGTATCATCCCGGATGCCCCACTCTCCTTCACTCTCCCCACTCTTCACTTGTCTAGCCCTGTTGATTTTACTTTTGCAACCTCTCTCATATATTCCCTCTTCCCTCCTCTGACATATACCTGGACTGTTGCAATAGCCCAATGATTTATCTCCCTGCCTCACATCTCTTCCCATTTCAGTTTCTCCTTCTCTCAGCTAGCAAAGTGATCTTTCTAAATTACAGGTCTGGTTATGTCATTCTCCTATTTAACAAACTCCCCTATTCAATAGGAAACTCAGTGGTTTCCTTTCACCTCCAAATTCAAATATAAAGTTTTCTATTTGGTGTGAAAAGCCTTTCATAACTGGACCCCTTCTTACCTTTCCAGTCTTCTTTTACTTTACATCCTTTCCATGTACTATAGGATCCAATGGCAATCAACCAGCAAACATTTATTAAGCAACTACTATGTGTAGGTCACTTCTAAGTGCAAAGAAAGAAAGACATACAAGATAAAAAGAAAAGAATCAAAAGGGAGGAGGCACTAGAATTAAGAGCTGGACACTGACTTCCTTGCTGTTCCTTAAACAAAAACATATTATCTCCTGACTCCTGGCATTTTCACTGGCTATTCCTCATTTCTGGAATTTTCTTGCTCCTTGTCTTTACCTTCTGGTTTTCTTGGCTTCTTTCAAAGTTCAGAAAAAATCCCAACTACTTCAAGAAGCCTTTCCTGGTCTCCCTTAATTTTAAAGGCCTTTCCTTCGAGATTATCTCCATTTTGTTTTGTGTATATCTTATTTTTACGTAGTTGCTTGCATGTTGTCTCCTCCATTCCTTGAGGCTGGAAAGTGTGACTGCTTTTCTATGTATACCTGATTCTTAGCATAGTGTCTGGCACATAATAAATGTTTCTTGACTTATCCTTGCCATCACCCAATATGACCCAATTAGATTTCATGGAAAGAAACAGTTCCTCATGCGTAGTGTTAACTCTTAATTCTGACTATCAGTGTGCATATATATGCCTTTGATCACCAGGAGGATTAGTAAGAAAATGTATATGTATTAATATCAACCATTACAAGAAAAAAAATCTGAATTCAAGTCCTGGTAATGGTGAATCGATTGCATCTTCCTCACAGAAGACCAACATCACATTGATTTCTTCAAGTGTTTTTAAAACCTACTCTTTCTCTTCTCATTTGCTTATGTCTTAGTACTGCCTTACTAAAAAATAAGTAAGGGGTAGCAAGGGATGTAAATTCTTTTATGATTATAGCCTTATCCTTTATTAGCAACTCAAGAAAATCTTTTTTCACATTTGCCAAGAATATAATAGTTAAATTCAAACTTATTAGCATTCCTTTTTTGTTTCTGGGGCAGAACCAGTCTAATACAGATGAAAGTTCATTTTTACCTAATAACTCATGCTTATTCATAAATCTAAGAATGTTAGAGTTAGAGGGGACTTGGGAGATTATTCCACACATGCTTAATTTGGAGGCTAGGAAACTGAAGTGATTGTCTAAGTTTAATCATATGTTTAATTAGTTCTAGCTAAAACTGGAACCCAGATCTCCCAATTTTAAATGTGATGCTTTTTCTATTATGCTATAAAACTAATGCATATCATTAGACGGTGATAATAAAACAAGTCCTCTGTGAAAACCGAAAGGTCTACTATCCTTGTTGCCTATGGGCCCTTGACGACATCTTACTCATTCTTCATGGCCTAGCTGAAATCCTAATTTTTCCATGAAATTTTTCTATACCACCCTAAACTGCTTTAGTTTTACCCAATTAAACATCCATTGCCTTGTGATATCTCTTTAACTTCCCCATTATTGAATTTTAGAATCTCAGACACTATTAAATGTGACCCATGCATGTACATGAATGACTTCTACAAAATGCTTAATGAATAGACACCTAGCCTCTCATTGAATATCTCCAGTGATAAGAACCTCCCTCTCTCCCATGGTAGTCCATTGTACTTTAGTGCGGTTCTGAATGTTAGATAGCTTTTACTTATCCAAAGTCTGTACTCTCTTCTCATTGCTCCTAGTTCCTTTCCATGAGGCAAAGTAAAACAAGCATGATTCTTCTTCCATGTGATAATAATAGTAATGACACATTTCCATACCCCTTTAAGGTTTGCAAAGTACTTTCCTTACCTGTGAGGTGGCCTCCGTATGACAGTTTTCATTAAATAAATTCTTATCTATTAAGTCCATACCCCATAACAATATCACAGAGACTAGTCCATAAACCTTTCTGGTTAGGGACAGCTTTGATCATGAACATCCTTCGCTAGGACCCTAGCTGGACCCTTTGTAAAAAGTAATTTGGCTTATTGTTCTTCAAAGAATGACTCTCAAAATCACTGTTCTTAAAGTTCTATTTGGCCTCAATATCTGAATTCCAGAGACACTGTCTCTTCTCTCACTAAAAATAAAAAAACATTTTTAAACTTGCTGATTTTTTGGTAAATACCTGCTTACCCAGTCTTGTCTCTCATTCTGTGAAAGACAAAAAAGCCTCACTGGCTTAATTTCATTATTCCTTGAATTCATCCTTTAATATCTTCCTATTCCCTAAGAAAGCAACTGCCATAGAACCATTAGGTGGTAAGAGGAAGAACCTAATTTACTTAGTAGTTAAATGGATTTGGGATTGTTTGGCCAATCTGAAGCATTTAAAGTCTTGTCTGAGACAGAGGGATTTATTGTGATGAGAGGTGTAATTTATTGTGATGAGAGAGAAAGAGATGTACAGATGCTAGGGACAAGGGAGAGGTTACACACCAGAGTAAGAAGAGGTCCCATATTCAGCATATGGAATCTAGACTTGTGGAGGGGAAGAAACCAGTGTCAACTAACAGTTTCGTCACTTATTTCCAGGTCCAGGTAATAGATCCAGGGCTTGTGGAGAAGGGACTTGTACATAAAGTGTATCCAACTGCGGCTGATCAGACCAGTATGAACTCAGAAGGCCCTAACACTGATTGGGCACAAATAGTCCATATGAACATTTGGAATGGAGGTGTTTCTAATTTTGTAGGTCTCATTTTTCTATAGAACTACTGCAATTTTGCTTTGCTCATAGAGCACAGCTCCTTCTTTGATGCATCCTGTATGAGTGTCTCCCATGCCTCACAATCAATACCAAAATTCTTTAGAGAGACCTTGAGGGCATCCTTGTGTTGCCTCTTCTGACCTCTCTGTGAACATTTACCACGTGTGAGTTCCCTGTAAAACAGTCTTTTAGGTCCACATATATTTGACATTCAAACAGTGTTCCTGCCCATCAGAGTTGCACTCTCTGCAGTAGAGTTTGAATGCTTGGCAGTTCAGCTCGAGAAAGAATCTTATTGGCCACTACCTTATATTGCCAGTTGATCTTCAGAACCTTCCTCCGACAATTCAAATGGAAGTGGTTCAATTTTCTGGCATTGCGCTGGTAGACTGTCCAGGTTTCACAGGCATACTGCAATAAAGTCAGCCCAATGGCTCTGTTGACCTAAAGTTTGGTAGGCAGCCTAATACCTCTTCTCTCCCACACTTTCAGAGCCTCCCAAATGCTCAGCTAGCTCTGGCAACGTGTGTATCACAAGGAGTTGTGCATTCACAGGACTGAACAATCACAGGGAACTAAATATGGATAACTTTATATTCTAATATGTGGAAATGATACATGAAGCCCTCCGTACCCTACCACCAACAGGGATCATAGAGAAAGTCTAATTAGCTTGCAAGTGGTTCTTGATGATCTCGAAAGAAGCATGGAAAAGGGGGATAGACTAAAGAGGGAAAGGGAGAAGAAGGTTAGAAAATATTATCTTATATAATAGGGATTTAGACTTTTGTCTAAATAAGGAGAAAGGAGTTGGGGGAGCAAGTAATATTTAAACTTTACTCTCAAGTTGTCAAAGGAGAGAAGAAAACATATATACACAGTTGGATCCAGAAATATATATCACTCAACAAGGAAACAGGAAGGAAAGGAAAGGGAAAAGGAAGAGGAGGAATAAGAGTGATGTTAGAATAAGGGAGGAATTAGTTCTAAGTACAACAAACTCTAAGGATGCGTAAAAATATTTATAGCTCTTTTTGAAGTGTCAAAGAATTGGAATATCTGAGGGGGAACCAATCAATTGGGCAATAGCTGAAGAAGATATGATACATAAATGTAATGTAATTCTATTATGTTAGAAGAAATGATGATGGGAATGTTCTCAGAGAAACTTGGGAAGACATATATGAAACAATGAGAAGTGAAGTGAGAAGAATTTGGAGGTAATTGGTATAATAACAATAATACTGTAATGACGTAACCTTTGAAAGCCTCAGGAATTTCGATCATTGTAATGAAGAACCACAATTCCAGAGGATTCATGGTGAAACATGATAACATGATACCTATCTCCTGATAGAGAAGTAAAGGACTCAGAGTGTGGAATGAGACTTTCTTTTAAACTTTAAACTTTCTTTTAAATCTAAAAATCTGTCTTACTTGACTATACATATTTGTAACAGTGGTTTTGTTTTTCTTTCTCAATTGGGGGTGCAGGGTAGAATGGAGAGAAAGCAGATTTTCTCTGATTAAATAAATTTTAATTTGAAAAAAAAAAGAAAGAAAAATCATTCTGGCCCTGCAAAGTTGATAAACAGTCAACAGTTACAAGCCATATGCCATGTTAGTGATTCTGATGTCCTGTTGTCAAACTATGACATAATTGCCAGGAACTACTCAGAGCCAGAAACTCGTTATGACATATTTGCAAAACATTGCCTAGGACTCTGTGTGGATGCTGCAGCACAGTGGGCCTAAATTTTACAGGAAATTCTCCTTATTTGCCCAACAAACCAGGAATTAATTCAGAAGAAATGGTAATTGATGGCAAAATTCTTACACATTACATGATTTTAATGAAACAAAATAAAAAATACTGCATGTGGTCATCACAGGACCATGCTCATGCTGTCCAATATTTCCTAATTGCAGATGGCTTCTCTCTTAGGGACTCAAATACAGTTACATTTCTCCACAACTTGATGATTTTACACTAGAGGATTGCAACAATACCAAAGAAATCCTCTCATGTTGTCAAGGAAATACTTGCTCTTTTAAACGAATTAATGCTAAAGTGAGCTGTAAAACTTTTAAGCAAAATGTCCATTACCTGACTGCATATGGACTGCTCTTAAAGCAAATGAAGCAGCCATAGTCAAAGGCCAAGCCCAAACTTCTGCCTTTTTTTTTTTGTTGTTGATCACTGAACCAGAAATATCCACCATGCCCTTGGGGAGAGCAAGAGCTGCTTTTCCAGCAGTGGTCAAACTTGTCAGTGCTTGGAGCCACACATGACCTCACATGCCACACAAGCCTCATGTGGACAAAAGATAGTATTTAAGGGAAGGGGAGAACACTTAAATAAAATACAAAGGTATAACACAATACCTGTCATACTGTATCCTTGTCTCTGGCCCAGAACTGATGTGGCAGTAGAGACCTGGTATCATGCAGCATCTTGGGACCGAGGTGACAGAGTAGTGGTAAAGAAACAGAAATGATGAATAGTCAGTTTAAACTCATCCTTAAAATACTTTATGCTTGAAACATCAAAAAAAATTTCTAACTTTATATTGCTGAAACTCTTGATATTATATATTCATATATAGTAACAAGGGTTCTATTTGGAAAACTTTGGGCAGTGAAGTCAGTCATTCAGTCAGCAAGCTGTGCTTAGGTACTAGTAAGTAATGCAAAGAAAGGCAAAAATAGACCTATCCCTTCAAAAAGGAAAGTATAGAATTAATGTATACATTTCTTCTTTTTTTCTCTCTGTTCTGATGAGGATAACTTTAGGTTCTCCAAGGCCATTCCAGTAAAGCTGAAGCTCAGATAGGCCCTACTAAGCTAGAAGGGCTTCAGATATGGACCTTACAACAGACTGTATGTCATCTTTTAGAGCCAGTTAGGTGCAGTAGATAGAGTGCTGGGCCTAGATTCAAGAAGACCTGAGTTAAAATCGAACCTCAGACACTTTGCTAGCTGTGTGACCCTGAACAAATCACTTAACCACCCTCTGCCTCAGTTTCCTCAACTTTGAAATGAGGATAAAAATGGCACCTCTCTCCCAAAGTTGTTATGAGGATCAAAGGAGACAATATTTGTAAAACCCTTAACACAGTGCCTGGCACATAGTAGACATTTAACAAATGCTTATTTCAGTATGGGCAAAGAGAAAATCAATGCTTATTCTAGCCTGGCTAAGTTTGTAGAGGTTTATGACCAAATGAGTGATGGTATTTAGCTACCAGCTGATTAATTTTTATGTCTACAACAACTTGTGAAACATTGTATAATGTATTAAGGCATAGAGAGTTTGCAGGCAGCGTAGGTAGATCGTGTGCCCACACTAATGAAATCATAGATCCTTGAATTCTATCTCGAGCCTAAAAGGATCAAGGGACTTGGAAAAGAGTACAAGAAGAAGAGTTGTTGTGACCTGTGGGTGGTTCAGGAGTATCAAATAGCAATGGAGTGGCCCAGATGACAACAAAAAAAAAAGGTAAAATGTCATTACAAAAATTGCTGTTGCAAAAGGAGTTAGATATTTATAGTTTAATTTGTTCCAAGTGTCAGCCCATGGCCAACATTAAGAGCTATTGAGTACAACAGAATTTCAGTACAACAACAACAAAATTTGGATGACCTCCTGGAGTTTATTTTAATGGGAAGTGTACCATATGGGAATTTGAGCCACCATGTGAATGAGAAGATAAAGGAAAAATGCAAAATAGAATGAAGTACAATTAAAACCAGGAGTGGTTAGAGCAATAGTTTCCCAGATTTTTGCTCAGGATGTATGAAAACGATTGAGTCATGAATAGTGTCAAAAGCTACATTGAGTTAAAGCAGGATAAGGGAAAAAAAGAATCCAAGTGGTGATAATTAACCATATGGAGGACAGTCTGAGAACAGCAAAAGCCAGAATAAAAGTGGTCATGAAAGTTATCTCAAAATTAGCAAGCTTGCGGCTCTGCTTTTGCTGTTTTGTCTTTGAACACAGTGGTATACTCTCCCTCCCCCCACCCTCTCTTTCTTCCTACATCTCCTTTCCTTTCTTTCACCCATATGCCTTTGAAGTTAAAAAACAAGAGACATGAATATCAAGAGTAATAATGCTTCTCTGTGCTTGCTGTTCTCTTGACCTTCTCCCAAAGCCATGTTTCCAGATATGGCTTTAATGGCTATTTTCTACTTGCTTAATATAATGGAGTAAGAATAGACCCATTCCATTTTTTCAGAAAATTCATCAATTCATTGAATTTCTTTATAGCAAGACATGTTCCTGCCTCTTTCACCCCTTAGTATCCATGGCTTACACCTTCTTTCAGACATGTCTACTTTTTAACAACTGGTGCTTCTTGGTAAATACTTCTTTTAATGGGACTTCATCCTTTGAGTTCTATAGTGATAGTTCAGTAAACTGTCTAGCAATCAGTCAGCAAACATTTATTGCTTACCTACTGTGTGCTAAGGCCCTGGAATAGAAGCTGCAGGATTCAATGTGATACATTCTTGTAATGTAGTGTATGCATTGTAATTTGGATTCTTGCCTAAGACTTTTTTAAAGGTACTTTTAAAATTGCTATCATTTGTGTTTATATTGCCAAAATTCTTCCAAATATTCCCCCCTTTGCCCAGACCCAAAGTTATTCTATATAGCAAATAATGTTTTTTAAAAGAAGATGAAAAATTGGCAAGACCAAATATGTTTCTAAAAAAAATGTAGAAATATATGCAATTTTCCATACCTGGGTATCTCTCTCCTCTTCAAAGGAATGGAGGGAGGATATGTTCTCATTCTTCTCTCTGGGGCCACGCTTGTTCTTTGTAATTCTGCAACATTCACTTTTGATTATTTTGTGGAAGTTGTTCTTTCCATTTACATGCCTAAGACTTTTTATGAATTCTTTACAATTCCAAGTTTTGATATTTATTTATAAACTGACAAAGCTCTTGATGTACACTTCCTTCATTTCACTTCCTAATTTTACATCTGTTTTTAACCAGAAGAATTGTTCTTTGATACATTTCATTGCTAGAATGAACTCTTACATCCATTTTGTTGGAACTTGTAGGAAATCTGTAACTAAATTGGTTAAGAGGTACCTAGACTGGAAGGGACTTTAAGAAATAATCGTGTTCAGTGATCTTATTTCATGGGTATGGAAAATGAGGCATTGGGAAGTTGCAGACCTTGATCAGGAACACGTAGCATGGTAGTGTTAAAGCCAGGACTAAAATCCACATTTCTTGATTCCTAGACTAGTGTGCTTTCTGCTCCCCGCCCCCTCCAAATGTTTATTGACCTGAATACTACCCACATGCTTTACTCATCCTGTTTTTATTCTTTAAAACAGCCTAAAAAATGTGTAGATTTTCAGCTGGCATGTACTGCTAAGGAACTAATGATAAAATAAATTGTCTCAAGAGGATCAAATTCAAGTTGTGACACATACAGACTATGTAAACCTGGACAAGTCACTTAGCATCTCAGAGCTCTAAGCAGTTACCTAAGATTTAATTTTCAGAGAAGATGCTGACCTGCTCAATAGAGAAAGTTCCTCACCAGGAACTCTCTACAACATGAAATCACAAATCCAGTCTCTCTCTCTAACGTCTTGGTCATTTATTAGTTCCCATGAAGTGTACAGTGTAGTATAGCTGGAAATGATCTTAGAAATTCCCTCATTTTACAGTGGTGAGAAATCTAAGGTCCCAAGAGATTAAGTGATTTACTAGAGGTCACAGAGGCAGTAAGTCAGCTTTCTTTGATTATATAGTGCCCAATACACAGTATAATATTGATAATGTTCTCAATGAACACGTTTTTTAAGAGGCTAGTTTAAAAGTGAGAAGTGTTATTTTTGTAGTGATGTCTTATGGATAAATACAATTTTTGATGCAAAAGTAATGGTATAACTGCAGTTATAATTCAACTCCAGAGCCATTATAATCCTGAATATTGTATTTGAAGATTGTCTATACCCTGGAGCTATTTTTGAGTCAAATATTCTTACTAAATATTTTGATTACCTTTTGTGAACTTTGGTAAGTAAATCATTTTAGTAATAGAAATAGCTCTTCTATTTAATTTAGATTGTATACTGTCTCCCTATGGAAACTCCCTAGACCTACCCATTTAGTTTTCTTCAAAATGAATGATGCATTGATCTCACTCTGGTGCCAAATTGCCAGAATCTGCTAATATAACTTAACTCCTTTTTAAAGTGAAGCCACATAACTCACTGCCTTATCTTCCCTCTGCCCAGTTGAGAAGAGAACATGACAAGAGTTACTTTTATGGTTCTGGTATTCGTTTGATACGTGAGCAAGGTTCTCCACACCATGAGCCAGAGCAAATTGCTCACTATATTTCTCTCTTTGAGATCAAATTGGTATGCAAAGAGTTCATTGCGTACTTCCTATACTTGCCAACAGTGGGGCAATGGAGAAATATGATTCTAGGACTTTAAAACTCTTTGATAATTATTGTTCTTATATAATAATAATAATAATAGCATATATCAATCTTACATCAGTGTCCATGCAAACATTTTGTAAATTGTAACTTCCTATGAAAATGAGTTCCGAAAAGTGTCATGAATAGGATGACTTGTGTTTTGTTCCTCTTTGTTCAATGCAAACAAGCTAAAATTTGTTCCATTCATTCCTATTGCTGCTCTTCAATATAATGCCATGCAATTCATTAATCAAATTTAGTAGAAAGCATCAATTTCAATGTCTTTGCTCTTAAGAAATCTTGATACCCATATGAATCTTAATAACAAAAGTTAGAATAACTGAAAACAGGTGTGATCTTCAGAATAATGGTATTGTCATAGGTTACATTTGTTATTCATTTAGGGACAATTCTAATGACATCTCACAATTTTTTTCAAATAGTAAATTACCCCAGGCCTGATTATGTTAATACCATTAAAAGGAAACTGTCTTACTCTGAGGTGTTAGAATTTTTAAAAAACCCCAGCAATATTCATGTCTTTCAGTAACAATTACTGTATTTTAAATAGTGAAAATTGTGCCTTCAATAATATAGGCTGCTTCTTTTATTTAAAAAAATTTTTTTAATGTACTAGATGGAAATTAAGCAAACATTTAAGGATGTTCTTAATTCTTTATGCAAAAAAATGGTGGACTACCAATATTATCACTTTAAGTAGAAGGTAAATTACCATAGGTTGAGTAGCTCAGAAGTCATGTAATGATGCGAACACAGGATGCTAATATTTAGAACTAGTTATATACTTACATTGAAGTTTGATGTTTTCAGATTATTTTTCTTCCTTTCCCCCTTTTTACTTCCAGTTTCATATTCTCATTCACTTGCTCTCTTTCTAAGAGGGAAAACATTTTGGTTACGAAGATATTAGTGCAACTTAGGTGAAATAGATTTATTGATTTTTATGCACCGTCTGTAGAATTGCCAACATATTTTGGGTTTGTGCCATTAATGTGCATTTAGGTTTGCAGGATTTTGTCTTAATATGATCAGTCTTTATTTATGTAAAGCATAATTCTGAATCCATTTGAGCAATGTGTATTTAGCATAAGCAGAGTTCTGGGCTGGTATTATTAAAATGCATACAACAGCCATCCTGCTCTGGGCTTCTGCTGAAATATGCTTTTAATTGAAGCAGAATTATGGCTATATATTATCAATGTGAATCCAGTTAGACCACAGGGTTGGCTGGCAGTGTAGCACTCTGGGAACTGGTTAGTGACTCATATGTTGTACTTGGGTATTTAAATACTCTCTAATGTGTCTGTTTGAGGTGCTTGATAAAGTATTAAGCAAGTAATACTGTCTTCTCCTGGAAGGCATACATTGTACCTAAGATGCTTGGAAAAAGTGCTGTCAATTATATTTGTAGTTGCCAATGAGAAAAGATTCAACGTGAAAGCCCATAATAGTCATTCAATAGAAGTTTCACTTCAGGCGTTTTGGTAAAGAAAAGAGCAGACATAAAGAAAGCATCTTTTGGTGAATTTTTTTTTTGTTTGCTTATACAATTTTATTAAATTACAACTCACATTCTCCACAATGGATCTGGAGGGAAGAAAATAACTTGTAGAAAACACAGGTGCTTTAATGCAGATTAAATTTCAGAGGTAGGAATAAGAGCCTAAAATGATCAGCATCAATGAATATACTAACGAAACCTTGTTTTTCTCATTTCAACTTGCAAAACGAGGTCTTTGGGGCATAATAATATGATAGTGTATGGTATCTATTTTCATAAATAATATTCAGATCAGGAATAGTGCCTGATATTAATGCATTTTGAAACCTTTGTTGATAAGCCGTTCTCTTCTGTATTATGTGTTATTGTCTTCAGTATTCACAAAGACGCAGATGGAGTAAAGCTTTGCTCTTATAAAGGGCTTCCTCTCATGCCTTCTAACTTATGACCTTTCTGTTTTTATTTATGCTTTTTAATTAACAGTTACATTTTAAATGCCCCACATAAATTTATGGTCTGATCATGGCCATTTTACTTCATGCTATCAAGTCTTGTTTTTTAATGGAAGTTGTACTTTCCCACTTTTTTCATTTCAGAATGGCCTACCATATTTATCAGGCTCCTTCTTACATTTTGGCAACTTTAACATCATACACTGTAATATTTGAGTATTTTTACTATAAAAAATGAAGGCAGCCAGAGAAACAAAATACTCAGTTACAATCACATGAAGTCCTATTTGCTCAAAGCAAAAAAATAAAAATTTCTGTTTTAAGTAATATCTTTTTATAATATTAATTATTTCTGTAATTGACATTTTTATATATTAAACTATATTCCTTTGGTGTAAATAACAAGCATCTCTTTATAAAGGTCCAGCCCTAGCAGGTTGATCACGCACTTGTTACCTGTAATTCACTACAGCAGCACCCTGTTTACAAAGTCCAGACTTCCTGTGCTGTCAGTTAGGGCAATCAGCACAAAGACCAAGAGCTTTTGGAACTAAATAAACAATGAGAAAAACATTCAAGGCTGCCAGTAACCCTTCACAGGTAATTTAACAGCCTCTGACTACAAGGCATCAGTTGTTGTAGATGTCTGCCGACTATGAAATCTGACATTCTGTCTTGCCATGTTCTGCCAATAGCTCTGTGCGTAATCTCTTGCTGAGGTTCACTGGAGCTCCTTCAGTGCATTGTGCTTTCATATTGAGTGTAAGTGGTTTCATTATGACAGACATCCACACCTGCATTCTGTCATATGTGTGTCATACAAGTTTGAGATATGGAACATCAGATTATTTAAAATGGGAGGATTAACTAAATTGGGATTCCCCCCCTCCCCCCTGAACTATGAAGAAAACATCTTTACTGTCAAGTTCAGACCCTTTGAACTCTTCCTGAGAGACTTAAATCCTAACACCCAGGCTACTGTATCAGCAAGGATGGACAGACAGAAAATATCCATTTCTTATGATGCATTTTATATTCCGAAACAATTGGCACTTTTGTTTAAAGCCTTGTGTTTATGTATTTTTAATTTAACTTGTTTGCTTTCTGATACATTTGATGACTTTGCTGATGGTCTGGATAATGATTGCAGTAGCTGTTTATATGACTGTTTATATGTATCAAAGCCAACAGAAAACATCTGTGAGTTAAAGTGAAGCGACATGGATCCATCTGGATTTGTGTCAGAGATATTCCCTTCCTTCCTATTTTAGTAGTCAAATAGTAGGGTAGTGTGTAGAAAGGTATGATGCTTCCACAAATCCCAAAATGCATCTCTAGGTCTAACATTGCAAGTGCTGCACTTTTTAAAGCAATATGATTATCGTACTATCACACCTACAGTTATCAAATGTTTATTATAGCATCACTATGTTCCATGCTCATGAGGATATTATCTTGCACAAAGGTTGCATTTACATCGTTTTTACTTCCATGTCTCTTTTCCTGTGCATAGAAATAACTATGTGCTAAGGTAGCCAGTTTTACTATTGAACTTTAAAATGTTTTAGAAATAAGGAAATGTTCATTTGTAAATACCTCTCTGAAGGATGTAACTATTTTGTAAACAAGTAATATGGAAAAATAACAATGTAATACTTCATATTTTATGCTCTTTTGAAAGCAGTTTTCCATTATTTCTCTTAATCTTCACAATCACTCCATGAGCCAGTCAGGGCAGGCAGCCCCACATAATAGAGGTGGGAACTACAAGCCACAGACTTTATTTGCCCAAGTTCATACTTAATTATTATCAGGGTAGGAGCTAGTCGTCTTCTGAGTGCTATTCTTTCCTCTCTTCCACCAGAGTATAATTATTTCTTGGTTTTTTTCTTGTTCAGTTGTATCAGTTTTGTCCAACTCTTTGTGCCCGCTTTTGGGATTTTCTTGGCAGATACTGGAATGGTTTGCCATTTCCTTCTCCAGCTCATGTTACAGATGAGGAAATTGAGGCAAACAGGGTTAAATGACTGGCCTAGGATCCCAGAGCTAATAAGTGTCTGAGATCAGATTTGAACTCAAGAAGATGAGTTTTCCTGACATCGAGCCCCACACTCTAACCACTGTACCACCTAGCTCCCTCATATATTTGTCATTTAATTCATTTATTTCGCCACTAAAACATTGTTCTGCATGATCTGACCCTTTCTACCTTTCCCAGTCTTCTTACACTATACTTCCCTTTACATGACCTACAATCCATATACACTGGCCTACATGTTGTCTCATGCCCATGATCCTCCATCTTTCACCCCGTTCCCTTTGCACTGGCTGTCTCTCATGCCTCAAGTAAATCTTCATCTCCACATCTCTAATTTTCCTTGAGTCTCTTCAATATTCAGCTCACATCTCTTCTTTTGCAGGAGCCCTTTGCCTCCTTGCCCCCAGCTGCCAATGCCTTCTCCTCGGAGATCACCTTCCATTTATTCAGTATATATCCTTCTGTGTAATTAGGTATTTATCTACATGTGGTCTCCTCCATTGGAATATGAGCTTCTTGTGAGTAAAGACTACTTTTTTTCTTTGTATCCCCAGTATTTAGCTCAGCATCTGTCATGTAGTCAGCACATGGTGAAAAATGCTTTCCACTCGTAACCCTTAACCAAACTAGGCTATATTCTCTTTCCAAATTCTCTCCTTTTCCTTTGCATATAATCTGTCTTACTAAATATGAATGTGAAATCTTGCATGCACATAACTCTTTGCTAGAGTCCATCCTTTGCAGTAATTTGATTGAAATTACACATTAGTGTGTTTTAGTGAAGTGACATGGATCCATCTAGATTTGTATCAGAAATGTTCCCTTCCTACATATTTAGCAGTCAAATAATAGGGCAGTGTGTAAAAAGGTGTGATACTTCCACAAATCCCAAAATGCATCTCTAGGTCTAATATTACAACACTATTAGCAAACTTTTGCCTATTATGTATGTGATATGGTACTAGGCCCTGAGGACAAAAAACTTAAGACATGGTCTCTGTCCCAGGGAATTTAAGACCTAGTTAAATGAGAAATATAAATTAATCGATAATGATCTAAACTAGCATACATTAAGTAACAGACTGAGTGTCATAAATGATAAGTGCTACAAGACTTTAGAGAAGGAAGCACAAGGTGAGACTTGCACACAAGTCTCAAAATACAGAAAGAAATTAAACAGAAGAAACAAGAAGGGAGAACCTTATGAATCTTTGTCATAGTAGTCTGTCATGGGAGCTCATCAATAAATATTGAGAATGACAGAGGTCTTGGTATCTCACTCTTAGTGAGTATACAAGACAAGAAAGATTTGTGCAGTGATGTGCACAGGGCGTGTGATGTTTGTCTTTTTGCTGTGGCCAAGTAACCATTATCCATAATCACACTGCTGTCTGGTCTTCCTCCCAGAAGTTCCTAGCTCAAGGAATAACTTCTTCACTTTCCTTATTACAAAATCCTGGGCAAGAAACTGAAAACCTTAAGGACACAGCTGGTCCTTTCATCATTGCTGCCAATTGATTCAGGGACTTCAGAAGAGACAGGCAGATTTGGGACATGAACAGCTTGGTAAAGAAGACTATGTCTGAAAATGGTATTTAGATTTCTGAACCATGGCATAAAATATAGCAACGATGGGCTTTTGGCCAGGGATAGAGCACACCTCACAAAGGGTGGTAAAATATTATTTTCCTAGAATCTTAGAAGTCTCATCAGAAGGAACCTAAACCAAAAGGGCAGAGGATAACTACAACAAAAGCACGTGAGCATTCACAAGAAGCCTAGTTAATTGATAAGAAGCAAAATCTAAGAAAAAGGAACTAGCAATAAAATCCATGGCCTTAGAAGTTTATGCAGAAATATACAAAGTGTAGACTAGACAGTCTGTAAGACAAGTAGGCAAATTTGACCTCACTGATATCGATCCTAGTTGGATGGAACCATAAATATGGAATAAGCCTTCAGAAAGAGATGCCCTATTTAAAAGGAATGGAATATATAAAAGGAGAGGCAGGATTATATGATATACTAAGGCCAGTAGAATGATATGTGAAAATCCAGGAACCAGGAACGAGAAGCATGATGGAATGCTTTTGGGTAAACATCAAGAAAAAAAAATGTAAGTGATATTATATTGGGAATATACTGAAGACCACCTGGACAGAAGGAAGAAATAGATGACTAACAGATCATAAGCTTAGGAGGTGTCATGTAGAGATGCCAAGAGACTTCAGTTAACCAGGAATGTGCTGGAGCTTTCCCTCAAAAATGGAGCAACTAATAAATTCTAGGCTTGCCTTAATGATAATTTCATCCTTTTAAAGGTAGAGGATGGGAATTTCAATAAAAGGTTTCAAAGAGTTCTTAGACAATATAGTTAGGATTTTATAGTCAAAAAGTAAGCCCAGGAAGGGCAGCAAGATCTCATGAATGAAATTCTGAAGAAACATGGAGAAACAAATGAAGAGAAAAAGAGAGTTTGTCTAAAGAGCAGTATTGAACTGCTTAATGAGTTACAAAAATTTACATGCCTTTTAACTTAGCAATTCCACTGCAAGGATTTTACCCAAATAAGGGGAGAGAGACTGTAAAATGCCACACTATACACAAAAATTTCAAGCAGCATTATTTCTCCTAACTGAAAACTGGAAACAGTGTCCAGTCATTAGAAAATGAGTGAAAAAATTATGCTTTGTGAATACAAAGAAATAATATTCATCCCTATGAGTCAATTAATATGAAGAATTCAAAGAATCACGGAATCTCAGTGTTTGAAGTAACTTCAGGGGCTGTCTTGCCCAAAATATATCTGAATAAGAATCCCTTCTACAATATCTCCTTCAAGTGTTCATCCAATTTCCTTTTGAAACCCTCCAGTGATGAGCAGCACCTGGCAGCCCATTCACATTTTAGAAAATCTAATTGTCAGGAAATTAGTACTCACCAGAGTATTCCTTTTATCTGCTCCCATATTCTTCATCTTCTCACCTTCTTCTGATGAGAAGACTTGGAGTTAAGTACATCATCATTCAGCAGCTTTGAAAGATTGATGACTTTTCTTTTTCTTTTTTCTTTTTGCACAGTCTCTTTTTTTAATGCCATAAAAGAGAACTCTTTTATGTACATAAATATCAATTTTAAAATGGAATGCAAATCAAAGCCTTCCTGCCAAATAACTTTTAAAAAATCTGTTCATTTGGTTTAGGAAAATGGACTAATTTTATCAGAGTTTGCTTTGCTAAGTGATTAACATTCTTTGTTTGCAGTGAAATTTTTAAAAACGTAGCTCCCTCCACATTCAGCAAAAATGCAAAGCTTATTTTTTTTTAACTGCTAGGAAACAAGGTACATAGAAAGATGTATTTCATAGGTCATTTTAAGCCATTTCCTATTATTATGACATCTTAGAATTGATATTGATTATTGTCAGAAGTTGCAATACTAAGAATTCTGGAGAGAAATTGCATCATATATAGCCTTTCAACATTAATATATAAAAGAATTTTTGGCCAAATTATATGTGTTCCTAGTGTTCTTTTTTTCCCCTAGTGTTCTTAAGAAAAGTATAATGCTTGTACAACATGTTAAAGTAACTATCTAGAGTCTTTTATCCACCTGGACCTAGGTCACATGAAGTTTTGGGGGTTTTTAAATTTAATTTTGTTTTCTGTAGCCTTCTTGTGTGGCGTAAGTCCAACCTGTAGAGAGGAAAATATCTAACTGCAAGAGCACACTTTAATTTATTTTCCATGTTGGTTTGTGTCAGTTTTCTGGTTTTTTTTTTGTTTTTTGGTTTTTTTGGGGCAGGGCAGTTGGGGTTAAGTGACTTGCCCAAGGTCACACAGCTGGTAAGTGTCTCAAGTGTCTGAGGTCAGATTTGAACTCAGGTCCTCCTGTGTGTCAGTTTTCTAAAAAACATCCTGGGTGCTCCATATCTTCAGTAGGGAGTCCTTGACTTATCAAGCAATCAGTTAAGTTAGAAACCATCAATAAGATTTCTAGTGGTCATGAGGGGTGGGAACAGTTGTTTCTTTTTAATTAGGAAATTTATTGAAGTAAACTAGTTAGACCAATTACTTTTAGTTGCTTCAAACATAAGATAAATTTAAAGAACTGATAAATAAACAAAAGACTTTTTGAGACCTTTCTAATCTCAAAAATCCTCTCATGAAGTTTGAATTTATGAATATTTTCTGATTGGAAATGGAAAATAAACAGTATGGTCAGTCACTCATTAAGCATTTATTAAGCATCTACTCTATGCCAGGCAATGTACTAAGCAATGGGTATACACAAAAGACAAAACATAGTCCTTACTCTCAAGAAGCTAATAGTCTAATGGGTTAGGAGGGCAAGGGAAACAACATAAAAACCACCATGTACTAACAAGGTAGAAACAGGATAAATTAGAGCTAATCAACAGAGAGAAAGTATCAAGGAGGACTAGTTATGCTTTTGAAAGTGCTTTATTTGTACCAGTAGATCCATATCCTTTTCACCCTAACCCTTTTCAATTATGTACTGGTTCATCCATTAGTAGAGACCACAAATGATTATATGAACTTCTGTTAAGCATATTTGAATTTTTTTTAAGTTTTGAATTTCTGTAGTCCTTGCCCCATCCTGTATACATGAAATTAATTGCTTACATAGACCAAGTATACCTACACTTGATTCCCCTCTGTTCCAGTGGTAGGGAGTAGTGTTTATAGTTTATAGTTATATATGTTTATAGTTACCTGTATTGCAATGCTTGAGCCACATTGGGCTGTTCCTTGGTATTGCAACTAAAATATTTTTGTCATGCCTCTTATTAAATAATTTGAGTCATGCCATTTATTAAATAAAAAGCTCATGTCACCCCAGCCACACTAGGAGTATTCAGGGCACCTGGTCCCCTAGTTGTGTCTTTGCATTTCCAGGTTGCTTGGTGCTTCAGTGACAGTAGTGCTACCTGGAGATCTAGGGTTTTTAAACCCAAGGGTGATATGATAAGCACCATGTTCCTTAATTCAACTGGCCAGAGACAAAGGTCACTTGCTCAATTGATATCACTGATAGCATATGGCTGATGCAATCAGACCACTAAAAATTGATTTTGATGAACATTTATTGAGTGTGTGAGTACATGTGAGGTCTCATGCTAAATAATAATAAGAAATAAATCATAGTTCTTATGCTTAAAGAGCATGTAGTCCAGTTTGGGACATAACATGTATACAAATATCTCTAATATTGGACAGAAATAAGTACAAAGTACTAATGAGGGAAAGAAATGATTGTGGGGCATCACAGAAGTAGCATATGAGCAAAGCATTACTGAATGTGTATGAACTGGATAGGTGTCAATGGAAGTAGAATAGGATAAAGGCTTTCTGGGAATAGCGAATATCATGAGCAAAGGTAAAAACAGCAGCAACAACCCACCATGAACAATAGGAAAACATGAAGCTTTTTAAGGCAATTGTTCAGAGGATTATATAAAGATTTAGAGCTGTAAGAGACATCATTCCAACTAAAGGTTCCTCTACTCCTGTAAAATTAGGAATTATTTTACAGATATGGAAACTGAGAAAAATGAATAAGGTGTTTATTAAGCACTTACTATGTACTAAGCATTGGAATACAAATGGAAAAGTAAGACAATTCCTGCTTCTCCAAGAGCTAACATTCTAATGAAGAGATAATACATATGGGAGATTTCAGCTACAAGTCAGATAGAAAGGTTCTATGGTCTTAGGGTACAGAAGCAAAATAGGTGTTTGTGTCTTTGATATTATATCTTCTGATAAATTCGCATCAATTTCTGATGATGGACTATTTGACAGTGGGCTGAAAGCATTGGTATTCTAAAGGTTCTTGGGTTCAGGATTCTCCATTGGAGACTTAGGGAAGATGGTGGTCAAAGTGGTGGTGGTAATTTGACCTTTCTAATATACACTCCCTCTTTTCTCTCCCTCATGATGCCCTACTATTTCAGCTAAACTGAAAACCCGCCCTATGAGTGGCAGTTGGTGGGGATGGCTTGCCTTTCTCCATAGGAGCCACATCCCTAAATGATGGCCATGAGGACTGGGCTGGATGTAGGGCTAGAGGTCTAAGGATCCGGGTTGGTGCTGCCGTTCTCAGAGGTTTTGTGCCTCTATATTTTTGGTGGCAGTTGGTCAGAAATTATTGCTGGTGGTGATGAAGAAAGTGATCCTCTTCTCCACAATGATTTCTCCCCTCAATATAGTTTAGGGGCTGAACTGGAAACGAGTCTAGTGGTATCAAGAATGTTGCCTTTGGAATACAAAGGTTCTTGAGTTTGATGTCCTGGGCTGTCTCTATTTGGGTCTGAGAAGAGATGGTGGTCCAGGAGGTAGTGGTGGTGGTTCAGATTGTCTGGCTCATGCAACCTCTTACTCTCAAGGTGTCCTCCTAGTTCAGCTAGGCTAGCTCTCCTACTCTGTGAGTGGTGGTTGGTAGAGATGATAGACCCCTGTTCTACCATAGTTGCCTTTCCAGATGATGGAAGCAGGACTAGTAGCCTAGAGTGAAGGGGGAGAGGTTTACTTTATTTCTTTGCCTGGTGTTGGTAGTTGGCTAGCAGCTATTGCTGGTGGTGATGAGAAAACTGGACCTTTTCTCCATGTCGTTTTCTCTTCTCAATGACCACTACAGGGGCTAGGCTAGGAGCAGGTCCAGGGGCCTCGGGCAAACAGCTCTTCTCAACGTCCTTGAGATCAGGGCCCTGGGTTGTCTCCTTCATGGTCTGAGAAGAAATGAAGGTCAAGATGGTAGTGATGGTTTGGTGATCTATATCCAAAGTGTCAAAACTCCTGAGTTAGGCTGAACCAGATTAAAATGTAATTGGGAAATATCTAATGAAATAAATAAAAACACAACAATACATAGATAGTGGCAATGTATAGTTTTCCAAATTGATATGCAGCCTACATGGATCCTTATGTATGGTTTAGTGGCCCTTTTGTCTATTTGAGTTTGACACCACTGATCTAGTTAAACTCTTATGGCTCCCTTCCCATGATAGTATTACCCAAGTCTCTTCTACATTTGGGACATGTTCTGCAATCCTGTGGGAAACCTAATTCATTGGCAAACATTGCACAGCTAATTCTTTTCCTGACAGGAGAACAGGTGACCTTACTCAAGGTCACACATGTAGTTAACTGGCAGAGTCAGGATTCGAACTGAGAGACTGACTACATGTCCAGCCTTGTACCTAACCCCATTTAGCCTGAGCTTGAAATTTGTTTTGAGATATAAGGGCAAGAAAGGTAGGCTAGAGCTGGATCATTAGAAGACCTTGAAAGGCACTAGAATTTGGACTTTATTCTGTAGGCAGTGGGAATTTATTGAAAGTTTTTTGTACCAGGAAACATGTTTAGAACTGTGCTTTAAGAAGGAATGTATAGGATGGGTTGAAGAGCGGAATGCCTGAAAATAAGATCGATAAAGAGCCCACTGAAGTAAGTTCAAGTGAGAGGTGTTGAGGTCCTGACCTGAGTGTTAGAAATGGTAATGGAAGGAGAAAGTGGTTGCATTCTTCCCCCACCACACACTCCCCCCCCCCAAAAAAAAACCACATTACAGTAGCATTGACATGATATGTCTTCCTGAGTACAAATTTGGCCTCAGGTATTAGCTGTGTGACCCTGGGCAAGTCACTTAACCCTGTTTACCTCAGTTTCTTCATCTGTAAAATGAACTGGAGAAGGAAATGGCAAACCACTCCAGTACCTTTGCCAAGAAAACCCCAAATGGGGTCAAAAAAAGTCAGACATGACTGAAAAACTGAACAACAAGAACAACAAAAGAGAGGGATAAGTTGAAGATAAGTTCAAATATTTGGGACTGAAATAATTGGTGATGTCATTATTAGAGACAGGAAAAATAGGAAGAAGGAACAAGGGAGATGATAAATTTTAGTTTTTTACATTTTGAATTTGAAGTATCAGAAGTACCCAGTCTCAGAAGAAATACTCAAAGTAATATTTCTATTATTAAAGAACTTTTCAGAAAAGGGGGAACAATATATAGCAATTTATTTTTAGAATGTATTGTTTGTGTGTTTTGTATATATGTATATGTATATGTTTTGGTTATAAAGACAAACCATACTTATTTTCCTATCCTTTTTCTTAGGGAAAACATAATATGCTCACCAAAACCTGAATGTGAATGTGTATATAATATATGCATGTATGTGTGTATGTATATTGAACTATTTCTTGGCCTTCTCAGTTACTTTTCCTCTGTTGCTATAGGATGATTTTCCCCAACCTTTTTTTTTAAATGTGGGAAATACTACTTAATTTTTCATATGTGAATATTTAGAAAGTGATTATTTATGAGACACTTTTTTCTTTAGCCTCATGCATTTGATGTGGCCCCTTTTAATATTCTTAGAATAGAGAGAAACATGAGCTTTGCTGAATGGTACTTTGAGAAAATCCACAACTGCTCTACAGAGGTGAGAGACTGCCATGCTGGGCTCTCTGTATGTCTTTTGGCATTCACAGTACCTTGTTAGCTTGCGATACCAGTAACTTCACTGGTTGTCTAACATTGCTGCTGATTTTTTTTCCCTCTGGGTGTGGTAGAGATGATGTGGGAATGGGAAAAAGGCAGGAAAGTTGGAGAAGAGACCTCATAGGGGCTTCTCGTTTCTGTGTTACCAGGTTCCTAAGAGTTCTGTATATGAGAGTAGGAGCAGGACTCTCCTTTCTCCCTGAGAGTGACAGCACTGATGGATTACAGGGTCTTCTCTGCATCAGCTAAGGCAATCAGCAGGCAAAGCAGAGGGCACCTTGGTTACAATGCAGCACAGTTACCACCTTGAGTTTCGTAACTTTACTATTAGGATTATTTGAGTTTTTATTTACTTGTTTCTTCGTACAGGAAAAGTGATAATATTATATATAAATTTAGGGGATTCCAGCAGAGTTGCTTATTATGCTCACAATCCAACAGAATGGTCCCCCCCAAATCATAGAATAAATCATCCTGTTTTTATTGAGCATCTGTTTTGTACTAAGCACTGAGAGCAATACACAACAGTAATGATGCGCCCTCAGGATTGTCTTAGATTCTTAACTCAGAAGACAAGACTAAGGTGATTAGAAAGCAATATAAAATTTTCTATAATTAATTTCCAAATCCTATAATCTAACAGCCCATAGGATTGAGAATTTAGCATTGGAGAGAACTAGTTCAGCTCCCTCATTTTTCAGATAAAGAAATGAATTTGAGTGAGTTTAAGGCACCTACCTGAGATCACAAAGGTAATAAGCAACAGAGCTGGAATTCAAACTCAGATACTCTGATTCAGGATCTAGAAGTTTCTGGGAATGATGGGTGATTCAATTAATGCTTCTTAATTTTTTTTTTTTAAATAAAGTATCCCACAGTGAACTCGTAAGCACTTAATGGATTCAGGGACTTGGTGAAATCTTTCTTTGGTAACTGGTCATAGCTTAGAGGTAATTCTGGATTTTTGAAGACTGTCAGCAAAGCATAAACTCTGGCAGATTCTACAATGCATGAAAGGCTTCCAGTATTATCTAAGGATCAGACTAACTAATTATGAAGAGACTGATCTTCAATAAGTTGACCAGTTGGTGACGAATTCTCCAGCAATGTCAGTCAAAATCAACAAGCTTTTATTAAGCTTTTACCAAAAGCCAAGCTAGCTGGTGAGGATACAGAGACAAAAGTAAAGTATTTCCTGCCCTGAAGGAGTATGTGTTCTATGGATAGTCCCAACATGTACACAAATAAGTATATACAAAATAAATACATGGTAAATTTGAGGGTGGGGGGAGAGGGCACTAGCAGCTAGGAGGATCTGAAAATGCTTTATGTTTAAGGTGATACTTGACTAGAGTTTTGAAGGAAACAAGGAATTCTCAGATTTAGGGTGAACAGAAGAGTCCACTCTAGGTGTGGAGGACAGCTAGCACAAAGTCATAGCAGTGGAAGATGGAGTACTGTGTGTGAAAAATGGCAAATAAGTTAATGTGACTACACTATAGACTGTAGAGAGGGGAGTAATGTTTCCAAAGGACCAGAAGGAAGGCACCAAATTGCTAAGAGCGATGAATGCAAAATAGGAGGTTTATATTTGATCCTAGAGCTAATAAAAAGTCATTGGAATTTATTGAAAAGGGAAGTGATATAGATTTACACTTTAAGAAAATCATCCATGAATCATAGAAAAGACTTTTTCAGCCTTCTAAAACTTTAGCTACTGGTACTAGGAGGTGCTTTTCCATTGACCAAGGAAGAGGAACTGAGTAATTGTTGACTATAAGAAGTTCTAGCTAAATGGAGGCATAAACCCCAGGTTCTCTTTCGAGCAGTAGGAAACATTATTTTCATTGAATATTTATTCATCTCCCATAGCAGCACTTTTGACAAGCATTACCAAAATATTTCCATGAAATAATTGCAGCTTATGTGCCATCATCCTAACAGGAAGGGAAATTCTGTGAAGAACATACAGACATGAAAGGTCCCTTCTGAGATATGATGTCTATCTAAGCATTTATATTATTTGCAATGGGGAACACTGAAAGCTTTCCCAAGAAATATAGCAATAAAGCAGAAGTGCACCCTGTGTCCATTATTATTTGACATAGCTCTAGAAACGCTACCTATTGCAGTCAGACAAGGGAGAGAACTTAAAGGTCTGAACATCAACAAAAAGTAGGCTAAATTATCTCTGTTTGAAGGTGATTTTAGGGCATAAAATTAAAAAAAACTTTAAGAATCAGTGATGAAGTCATCACTGTTTGTGTACAGTATTATCAGCTTACACAAAGAAACACTAGAAAACGATTTTCCATTCAAAATAACTGTTAAATAAAACATCTCAGTATTAACCAACCAAGACACATTTACAGCTGATACGAATGTAACTAGCAAATTCCCTTTGCAAAAGTAAAGACTAATTACAGAGAGGCTCTTTGTTCATGGTCTGGTTGTGCTAATTCATAAAAATAATCATTCTACCTAAATTATTTTACAGAATTAGTGCTATCCCAATCAAATTATCGAAGGATTACTTCATAGGACTAGATAAAATAATAACAAAATTAATTTGGAGGAACAAGAGGTTTAAAATTTCCAGGGAGTGGGCAGGTAGATGGTTCAGTGCATAGAGCACTGACCCTGGAGTTAGGAGGCCCTGAGTTCAAATCTGGTCTCAGACACTTGACACTTACTAGCTATGTGACAAGTCACTTAACCCCATTGCCTTGCAAAAAAAATAAATAAAATTTCAAGAGAAATAATGAAAAAAAGCAGGAATGAAAAGGGCATTACCAGGTAGCAAACTATATTCTAAAATTCTGTTATATAAAATGAACACATAAAAGTAATAATATGATTGTAAACTGTTTTGTTTTGGCTGGAGGACATCTTAGAAATGACTTAGTCCAAATTCTGCGCTTTAAAGATGAGGAAACTGGTTTTTATAGAGGTCGAGTAACTTACCAAGGAACACACACAGCAAGATAGAACCCAAGTTTCTGGACTCTGTGTACTACCATTCCACTTGTAAAATCATTTAATAGGTCTTTTTTCCCCCTTACTAGTCTTTATTCAGGGAAATGAAGCTAATCAATGACTTTTCCTGCATATCATTACCAACCAATTATATCCCACCCTTCAGAGCCCAAAATTGGATGCATATTCCTACATCTAAATCCCAGTTTCAAATTTGGGATTTCGAGATTAATTGCCATGTCACAAATTAAGGTCGCAGATTAGTACAAATGATTCCATGACAGCCTGCTATTCCCAAAGAATAAAGGGAATCTGGTTCCAGTATGTTGTCTTCAACTTGTTAGGAAAACATATGAGAAAATGTATATTGCCTTACATTGCAAACTTTAATATGCAATAAAGATGTCAATTATTTATTTTTTAATTTTTTAATTATAATTAAATGTTTAGTGAAAATTTAGAAAACATAAATGCAACTATTAATTTTTAGATCTCTACTAGGCTTCAGATTTAGTGAGACATATATATTATAGACTATTAATTTATCAGAAATTCTTTGCACATAGGATATTTTAACTTCATTCCTGTCAATGTGGAGGAACTATTAAAATTCTACAAATCTTTTTTCTTTTTAGTGAATTTTCCTTTGAGAATACTTAATATTTTGTTTCTTAAAGTTAGAAAGTACCTATATTTGGGATAAATGTTAACTTTATCAACAAATCTTTCTAGCAATAGCATTCTAACCTTTAGACCTGTTATTAAATCACCTTAGCTAACATAAAACCTAAAGCTTGATAATTTTACTTTCATAAAGCAGTGCCTTTGAGTCTTCATTTTTTGTGAAATTGGCTGTTCAAAATAAGTAACAAAATTTAATCATTACAATTATTAGACTAATATGTGATTAGCATTTTCTAATGACAATCTTAATTTTAACAAATATTTTCATTCATTTTTCCACAATCATTAAAGGCTTTAAGAGTTCTGATTTTGTTAACTGGGTCCCTTGGCTATTCATCAGTGATGCAATTGAACCTAATACACCAGTGGCCAGTAATCAGTGTGTTGCCTATTAAATGAAGGAAGTTTTGTCATTGTCTTTCTGAGAGCCACCTTTTATTTCCCCTCTTCATCACACAGCAGGTAGATGTAGAAAATATTGTAGCACCTAACAATCAGACATTGAACTTTCTTTCTAAAATGGCAAGTTAAAACAGTCCCTTGTGGTTCCAAATTATGTAAAATAAAAAAGAATCTTTTATAGCTGATAGGTCTTGTCATTACTATTCAGTTGCATTCTTTAAAAATAGATGAATTCGAACTTTTTTATCTTTTTTTTTTTTGCAAAGAAAACCATCATCTCTGCTCACTATCATTGCTGAAAGGCTTTCTTCCCATGAGTAAAGTTATCTAGCAAAGATTTTATCTTTTTTTACCCTTATCTTCATATAGTTTTCCTGATGCTATTGGTTGTAACTAATAGGACATCTTTCCTTTGAACCAAGAATATGTCTTCTAAAAACAAAGCCAGTGGTGCAATGTATATAAGAGGGGGATACGTATAAGAAAAATGTGGCTGCAAATGTCATTTTTGTCCCCCTTTTATCACCCTCCTTATTTCCCTTATCTACTCTGTCTCGGTCTCTCTCTCTCTGTCTCTTTTCCTGTCTCCTTTTCTTTTCCATTCTGTCTCTCTCCTCTTTTCCCTCTCTCTTTCTCTCCCTCCCTTCCTCCTTTCTTCCTTCTCACAAAGGCTTGAAACTTTCATGAACTATTTAATCTCAAAGTCTACTATCTGGAATGTCAATAAGATTCTGTAAGCATTAGCTACTTACTTTTTGCCATTTCCCATTTCACAATCCACTTATTTTTGCTACCTGAATAAGATCCAGAGCTCACTTATTGCTGCCTTTATCCTTCCATTTGTTCGGAGATGAATAGAAGATTGCAATGAGATGCAATCTTATGCCTGCTTTAGCAGTCTTTTAGTGAGAAATATTTGAAGCTGCATGCTAATGACCTGGTAATTGTTTTTATGGCTTCTCAATGAAGTGTGAAGTGGTTTGATAGCTTGTCAATAAAGTATCAAATGCTGTGAGATATACTGTGAGAGTCAGTTATATCTTTTTGAACCATATAGCACATAGTGCCTTGCACGTGGAAGCAGCTCAATAAGTATCTAAAGCATGGAAGAATGAATCAATCAGTATTTGACTATTGTATCAAGAGCCACGTTTCTGACATTTTTGATGCTCTAAAATGTGCTGTACTCAGTTTTACTTTGTAGGGAAGAATGCAAAGTAAGATGACAAAGAAGGGACCAATCTCCTTATGCTTGGTTTCTAAAGGTTTCTGGTTGCTTTATCCTTTCTTTGACATACTGAGGGTAATCAAGGATTTGATCTTGAGTTCTTAGTCAACAGTGCAGCTTTCTATTATATTGTTGCTCCTATGGAAAATTGTGGTCCACTTAATGAATGACTTTAGAGGAAGGCATTATGACAAAAAGTGGAACCAGTCTTTAAATCCAGGAAGGGACAGTACAGCTGAGCTAACCATTTCAATCCATTAAGTAACATATGGTTGAGTAGATAGTAACTTGTTTCTTTCAAAGCTGAATTAATTGCAATTCAACACAATACTTTCTTAAGTTTCTGTCATAGTATTTATAAGAATGTGGTACTATACTGGATCTTGAATTACCTTTTCAGTACACTAAGTGACAAACTTGAGACCTAAAAGAACTAAGGCATCTCCACAAATGACCATCATTTTAGTGAAATAGAGCCTTTTCTAAAAGAACATGATGTATTTTAATCTCTTTGAATTGTATAATATTGAATATTTGTTTTGACATATCCTCTCATCTCAAGACTTTCATATTTCAGCTGATTCTTTTTTATAAAAACATTTTTCGTGCTTAAAATATTACTTAAATGATGTATCTGGAGATACAGGAGAGAAAATTAAGAGCAAGGAAAGCTATTCTGAATTTATATATCTGAAAATTAGTTAATTTTAAGTGGAGCAAGGGAAAATATATACTAGTACGAAGCAATCTCAAAAGGAATGATGATCTTTCTGTGTACTTCTGCATCTATACATGTAATGGTACCTATAGCATACTAATAATTTTATAAACATTCCTTCTGTAGTCATCACAGCATTACTGAAAAGACTGTGATGTTAATACCATAGTTCATTTCCCAAAAAATAATAACAGTAGAAATTCCTACTAAAAGTAGCTATTAGTGGGTAGAGTACTGGGTTGTACATCCCAAAGGTCTGGCTACAAACCTTGCTTTTGACATTTATTAACTGTGTGACCCTGAACAAGTCACTTAACCCCTTTTGGACCTCCATTCCTTCATCTGCAAAATGAAAATAATATTGCTTGTAGTGATTGCCTCACACTCAAACCACCACTTTCCAAACTGTAAAGTGCTATGTAAATGTCAATTGTTATTTTATGATTGCTAATTATAGTCATCTATGTATGAGAACAAAACCTAGAATTTGTGATTTCAACTTATCATAATAATGATTTGAAAAGTAATATAAAGACAAAGAAGAAAATCTTTACTCTTCCATTTATTGGTTATGTAGTACTTTTAAAAAATGGGTCTTAAAACACAAGTGAATAGACTTTTATATATTTAAACATTTGCCTCAGTCACAGAAGATGGATTTAGAATGACCACTTACTGGGCTGTTCTTGGCCTTGAAGTGCACATCCTGTACAATTTTTTAACTTCAACTCAACACCATCCTTGCTGTTACCTAGAACCACTCCACAGCCAGGGTCACTTCTATGAATTATTTTACCACAGAAATAAAATTAATAAGAAAGGAAAATGGACTCCATAATTCTTTTTTTTTTTTTAAAGAATTACTCTTCTATCAGGACTTTCATGACAGTAGAGACCTGTTTACTATAGGGAACTCCCAGATTAGGAAACATCCTCTCCCAATGCAGGTTGGTACCATCTCTGCAACTAGTAGTTTTAGATTGTTACCTAGAATACTGAGAAGTTAAGTGACTTGTCCAGGGTCACATAGCCAGCATGTATCAAAAGTACTTCAACCTAGGTATTCTTGTCTTTGAGGCCATCTCTTTATTTTATCCCTCACATCTGCCTCTCCACTAAAGCTAACAAAATCAAATTACAAGTTTCCTTTAAATTTTATAGCACTAATCAATCTGTACTGCTACCTAAATCTCTAATCTTCCTCAGAATTATGTAGCTAATGCAGTTGTCCTCGGAACAGAGACTTTTATTGCTGAATTTTGGCTATTTTATAGAGTAGTAGCATGGAGAAGCCAAACATAAGACTTCTGGAGAAGTGTTTAACATAGTTTTACATGTATACTAACCAGAAATCTTTAATGTACAACTT